>NC_056607.1:15843017-16143017 GCF_018340385.1 Cyprinus carpio | reverse complement strand
ATTACTTACGAATACTGTGCACTATATACTGTTTACTAGTTTTAGTACATAAAACGTAAACAGTAGACATTATTGATATGCTTTAAACGGAAGTGTGCTACTTTGTCACATGGTTGCACAAAAATAAAAATGATTGTTTTGTATCTTTTAATCCAGTTTTGTATAAAATGTCTTAACATGTGGCAGACTGATCAAATATAGAACAGATGGATTGGCTTATTTGAGTCAAATTTAAATTACTTCCAGTTCATGCATTACACAGGAAATGGAAGGTCAAGTACATTGCATTGTGGGGTATAGAGTTGTACAAATGTTATCAATTTGAAAACAGGTTATTCCCTCTCTCTACACATAAATAGGTCATGCCAGTGATAGAGTTTATACATACAACATAATCTATAAAAAAAAAAAAAAGGTCACAACAGTCAAATTTCCCGCATTGCTTTTTATTGAATTTTAATTAAATTAGGACTAGTCTGTTTAATCACAAATCCCATTACAGATGCTTAACTGGTAAAATGTATTACAAAAATAAAATGCTTTTATGTTAATTATACTGATTAACAAATTACCTTTATGCTTCAACATCAAGCATATTATAGTTCAAATCAAAAACATGCATTTTGTCCCTGCATTTCAACTTTATAGTCAAGAATTTACTGTTTGTCACAGCTGCCACAGTCCAAAGCACAGAGAAAAACCCCGTTACACGACAGTGATTACCACACATCGTTGTGTCAAAAATAGTGATAGGGAAAAGAACATCTTTCTATTTAGGATCATGCAAATACATTGCACTAAGGCCCACGCCCATATATCTTCACTCTAACACAGGAACAGACACCGATATAAGCATTGCTCAGCTCCGGCAAAATACCACTAGGTTTAGTGTGGGTAATGAGTGTGATTACTTTGGGGAATCGTTCACCCGGTGTGCCCCTGTGGCATCAAACACTGAAGCCTGGCTTAATGATCCTTTGCAGAGCAGAAGTATGTTATCTTTGGCTTTGAGGTTACAACACGAGGGGTTAATATGAAGGCCTGCGAGTTGAAAACAACAGGGATTGGAAAGCTAACACTTCATTTCCCCTCCAGAATACTTTTGCAATACAGTTCTAAGAGAATGATGAATGTCAATTTAGTGTTGCTTCACAGGGTGAAGTTACACCAACCAAAACATATAAATCACCAAAACAAAACCAAAAAAAATAAATAACTAAAACAATCCACCAAAAGACATGAATGTCAACCCTGCAATTAAAAGGACATCACAAAAACTAAATCTTTTATTACCTCCTTAAAAAAATCAAACTTTTGTATTAAGGGCTAAAAAGGGCAGCGTGACTTGTGGCAAAAAAAAAAAAACAAAATGCATATTTCCAGAATCCACACAACACTCAGCACAAAACATATTAGCAGACTCAAGTGAGGTGACCTTCTCTGGCAGGAACTACAGAGTTCCTTGGATTTGTGACTTGTGAGCCCTTTGAACACTGAAGGGCCTCCGGATGCCCTGAATTAAACTATTGATATATATTAATTCTTAATCATTGTTTACACTTGCTGTCAAACAAGGCTTTTAATTAGCTAGTACTGTGTAGCCTTTGAAAAATGTCCAGACGGAAAGTTGGAGAAAGGCAGTAGCTGATAGTCTCTTCAACTTCCTGAACACGGCGTTGGAAACGACAGCGGTCCCGGGCGATTTCCTCCCAGGGTCCATGACGGTCCTCATCGCTGCTGGCATAGAACTCCTCAACCTCTTCAACAAACGTCACCTGTGAAAGGAATTTAAAAAAAAATAGTTTTTAGTCTACAGTTTATCAAGTTATTACATATTATACATACACATACTTTGTTACTACATGGGTAGTGTGTTCTGCATTATTAAAACCTGGCATTCTTAAAAGCAATCAAAGGAGTGACAGCAACTAATAAAATAAAGCAAAAATTCTAATTAAAGCAAAAATGCCCTTTCAACCTCAGAACTATAAATTAACATTGCAGGCAACCTCATCCTTGCTTTACAATGGATTCACAGCGAAATTAACACCCAATGCTCTTTTTTCTCCTCCCTTTTCAGACTCACATTTTCCCTGTTGCTAAGTAACATGTGATTTCCTCTAAACTGTTGATGTATAATGTGTGAGTGAGTGTATGATTGCTCATAAGGCATCTGAGTGGTTAGGAGTGCCATCACCTCAGACCAAATCTAATGACTCTGTCTAGTGTGATGCCAGAGCTATGAAATGCAGCATGCTATAAAGTGATAATGAGTAATGGGCAGAGCACAAACTCAGTCTCCCTAGAGACAGCAAAATGGAACCATTGCATCAGAACATCACAGGCAGGGGAGGAAAAAAAAAAAAAAGTAGAAAATTATATTGCATGGTTTTACATCATTTTCTCAAGCTGCCCTATACTGCCATATTGTCAAACAACAGAAATAAGGCAGAATGGCACTGAGAAAGAAGATCAACTGTTGCTACCAGTCATCGTATATAATAAAAGATTATTATCATTCATTTAAAATACACTATTGTTGGACTGATGAAGACCTAAGGCCATTAACAATTATTCTAAATATACAAAGAGCATAATTTATTCTGTATTCTCTTACTTCTTATTTTACTATATTCAGTTATTCAACTGTACTTTCTTGGCAACACTATAATTAGTTGTAATTCATAAGCATTAGCCAAAGGATTAGTTCACTTTTAAATTGAAATTTCCTGATATTTTACTCAACCCCATGTCATCCAAGATGTTTATGTCTTTCTTTCTTCAGTCGAAAAGAAATTCGACTTTGAAAGTGAACTAATCCTTTAATGCAACAGGTGTCAAGAAATAACAATCGGCAACAAATTCTACAAAATGTATTAATCTAGATTAATGTTAATTTATTAATATGTATATTATTCACTATTTCATGTTGGCTAAATAGGAATGTTAAAAATGAATTATGTATTGTACAGTAACATTCAAAAGGCTGGGATCTGTACTTTGTTTTTGAAAGTTTTTTCATGTTCATGCAGGCTGCATTTATTAAAATATTATATTATTGCTTTTTAACCTGAATATCTTTCATAATCTTAAATTAAATTTTCAGCAGTCATTACTCTAGTCATCAGTATCACATGATCCTTCTGAAATCATTGTAATATGCAGATTTGGTGCTCAGTTGCTTAATATTTTGTGGAAACCATGATAGATTTTTTTCAGGACTCTTTGATGAGTAGAAAGTTCAAAAGAACAGCATTTATTTGATACAGAAGTCTTTTGTAACAATATAAATGTCTTTACTGACATTATTAATTAAATGCATCCTTGTTTAATAAAAGTATTAATTTCTTTAAAAATTTTACTGACCCCAGGACATAATAAATAATATTATTTTACATAATAAATTATGTAAAAGTGCTTGTATTTTTTTAGTTCATTTTACATAACTGAAGCTTATTTTAAAGTGTTGCAATTTTCTTATACCTACTATTAATTTGTTCCCTTGTGCCACTGCTGCAAACACCTCAATTTCCTCCAAGGGTTCAATAAATTCTTATCTTATCTAAAACAACTGTTAGATATTAAAAAGAGCATGTTGGCTGTTTAAAATTGACTTTCCTAAGGAAATTGCTTGCCCGGTCCCTTAAAGATTAACTTAACCAGGATTTGAAAAAACATTTGCAATGATTTTAAACATAAAGTGGACAAAACTGCAACAAAACTGAACTTATAGTTTATAGCTAGACTAATAACAACTGCATGAGACAAAGGAGGAGTAACTGGCCATTACAGACATAATAAGGTGTTCTTAAGTCTACCTCACTATGTCACGCCTTGTAAACAAACAAAACATTAAGAAAGATAATTGTATAAAGTAGTTTTAAACTGGAATGTGTTAATGCATTACTTAAGGTCAATGTTATACAAACCTTCTTCAGCTGAACAGCCGTGGCACTGCTTGAGCATGGCACAGGGGAAATCTCTGAGAATCCACTGTCTAGCCTCTCCTCAGCCTCCTCTCTCTTGTAGCGAGGTGTTCCAGGCACTTTCTCCTTCCAGCACCCTTTGGGGGGTTTTCGAGTCTGTACTGGGGCCTGGAAGTTGAAGAGGCTGTAAGGATCTGCTGCGCAGCTGAAAGAGTTCCACAATCTCTGATTCTCTTCCTCGTCCATCTCACAGGCGTCTTCGCTGGACTCATTCTCTGAGAGTGAGGGTGAAGATGGAGGAGGCGAAAGCCGGGAGGACATATGCGCTGATGGAGACTCTGAGACCAAAGAGTCTGTAGTGGCAGGGCTTGGCTTGGAGGCTGTCCTTACGGGAGCTGTGAAGTTCCTCGGGTTATAAGGATCTCCGTTTTGGCACAGAGAATTCCACAGCCTCTCAGCCTCAGAGTCGGCCTCCTCGCCATCCGAATCTTCCTCAGATTCATCATCGCTGTCATCTAGGTCCTCAGAATCTGAGAAATAGGATGAGCCTTCACTGTCAAAGCCATCATCATCATTACTGTCCCAATCGCCATCATCTTCAGATTCGGATTCGCCGCTACAAGGACTGCCCATGATGTAGGCGATGACCTTGTTTTGACATTGAGGAGCGGCCAAAAAGAGCACGTTTTCAGCAGCTGTAACTGTTTCTGCGTTCTTTTTTGATTCCTCCTCCTCGCTTTCTTTAATTTCAACCTCACTAGTGACAGGTTCACTATGGAACTCGCTCCCTGTAGTGTTAGTCTGAGATGAGCCGTCCTCGGAGGCAGCAGGGCTGGCTGTTTCCGAAACCTCCTGTTCCTGGGAAAGCAGCTTCATGTGAAGCTTACTATTTGAGTGTTCTTCCTCCAAGCTGGAGTAGCCATTATCTTGGTCTGGAGTCAGAATTGCCACCTCATTGTAGGCTCTACTACAAACCAGTAGTTGCTGCTCAACATCTAGTGGAAGCTGGTATGAGTTTGGGAGGGATTCTGCTTTGAGCAGGCTTACATTGTGGGTTAGTTCTTTAGAGCACAAGGGTCCAGCACTTTCGTTGTGCACTGACCGCCCATCATCGCTTTGACAATAGCCGGCACTGTGATGTTCTCCACAATGCTGCCAGCTCGTATCAGTCTCTTTTCTGCTTTGTGCTACGTTTAGCAGCCAGTTCGGAGGTCTGTCATCGGCCTCCAAAAATCCGCCCCACCGCCAGCTGTTTGGGGATCGCACTGACAGCGAATCCGGGCTCAAATCGCATCCGTTTTCCGGTTTCATGCGCCTTTTTTCCTGCGTGTTCTGTAACACGTGGGTGATTAAGTTTCTCGCCGTTCTGAGGTATCCGACCGACGCTTGCTTTTGAAGATTGAAATCTTTCTGGGAGGTACTCTGAATTCCCAATTCACTTAAAGAATCGTGCGTAAACCAGGAAAGAGACCCTTGGTCTCCAGAGGACGCGCCAGGCGCGTTTTCATGCTGGCACTTGAAGTATGCCACTTTCAGAGGGGCCAGAGAGTTTCCGATATCTAGACTTGACTTCATTTCAAATGCTGTTTGCGTTCTTCCGGGGAAATACCTCTGCAGGAGAGACCACGCAGGCCTTGAAACTAGAGAGAAGACGCTTATCCACGAGCTGTCAGCGCGCTGCTCACTGTCACGAGCGGACCGCGTGTCCACTTTAGAAAAGTGTCCATGTGTGCTCATACTTATGAAAAATATGAAATGCGTTGAACTAACTTACATAAACGAAACGCAAAAAAGTACAAGCTGACTATTAACTTTAGTTAACGTTACTTCCTTTATAAGTGGCCGCTCCTTAAACACACTATTTAGACTTCATTTGCATAAAAGTGATAGAGTTTAGAATGTTAGGTTTCGGTGTCTCTAAATGTTAATAATAATGCATAATAGTTTTTAATACAACATAAATATGGTCTTGGCTGGCTCACGCAGCTAGTACCAAGCTTTAATGTAACGTTATGGCTAAATGTTAGCTACCAAAAAAGTAAAACACTCCGTTTCTCATTCCTTTCAGCCCTCAATACCATCCATGAGTACAGATAAATATTCTCCGGGGTAAATGAAAGTGTCCATGTCGTTTAGGCTGTGTTGAGTCCGACCCGGCTCGTGCAAATAGCTTCAGCGTCCATATTGACCGCAGTATTAACGCCAACTGTGCCGTCCTGAGGAAAATAACACAACTTATTTCGGTTTGAAGGGGTTGTAGAAACAGCAGAAGGAATGGAAAGGCATTTTGAGGTGGTGTAAGAGTAAGAAAGTCTGGTATACTCCAAATGAAAGCTTGAAACAAAAGCCATTTTGACGTCTGAAGGGAAACGAGCGTCGGTTCTTCAACTGTCTTCTGTCACCTCAATCGAGCCCAGCTGCCGCGTTTTCGGAATAAAATACTGTGAGTTGTATTGAAAAAAAAACGGCTGTACCATCAAAATCGAGTCAAAGTAGTCGCCTTAGATTTACGGGGAAAGCGGGTTCACTTTTAATTCGTTTTAAACAGAAACAATTGGTATTCAGACTCGTTGACGTCGCCGTTTCGCTCGCTAGCCGCGGAGCTAAAGCGGAGAGATTTCATCAGAAAAGCTTTAAGGGAGCGTCTCTAAATTTCAGTAGCGCTCGTGCGCTGTAAGGGACCGTGGTAAAATTCTGATCTCACGTGGAACTTGGTTATATAAGATGTTCTATGCATGTCACGCAATGTCCAGGCAATAGATACATAAATCCATCTTCTAAATCTGTTTGAGATTTCTTCTATTCGTTTTGACTCATCTAGTCTAAATCCAGTGAGATGCTCAGTATAAATATGACAGATCCATTTTTGTCTTGGTGCAAAGCCTTTTTTGGAGAAACTGCCTGTGCAGAATCCCTCAGGCAGAGTAGTAATGCCTCATGAAGAATTGACTGTGCTTGCTAAAATCATATTTCACCCCCTCTCTTTTCCATTGTGGTTTTCACTAAACATCAATATCTGGGCCCATATTCACAAAACATTTTAAGGCTGAAAGTAGCTCATAACTTGAAGGGAAAAATCTCAAAAATCTTTAAAAAAAATCATAAAAATATTGGGCGTGTCAGTCCACTAAAACTAGCTCCTAAATCTGTGAAATGTTAGTAGTTAAGAGGACTCCTAAGTCACTAAGACCAAGTCACAAACTATCCTAAAATGGCTGTTGCCTCGTAACAGAAACATTTTAGAAACATCTGGCAATAATGAGGTATCGCCTTTGGTTTTGGAGGTTATCCCAACTCCAAATTTTCCTTTGATCATCTTGTTTTCATTAACCAGTTGCATAAGAAGTAACAGCTGTTCTTGCATCCAGTTTGGTTTTCTTTTACGTTGACATGTCTTACTATCAGCCAATCACTGTGTGCATAGTTAGTAAGCATGCTGACATCATCCATAGCAATGAGGTCAAGCCTGCCCTTACTCTTAGCTTAAGACTTCTCCCAATTCCTCAGAAAAAATGTGTCTCAGCAGCTTTGTAAATAGGTTTTAAGAGAAAACTCTTAGCTAAAAACTTTTACTGCTATTTAGGAGAACTCTTAGTTTTAAGATAAAATGTTTTGTGAATACGGGCCCTGTACAATCAGTTTTACTTGGAAAAAAAGAGCTGAATATTATTCCCAGGCTGTCCTGATTAAACAGTCTTAGTGGAATGTCTTAATTTGATTCATTAACATGAACAAATGAGACATTTATGTCATCATATTTCTCTAGAGGAGTATCAGAACAATGAGTAATGTGAAATAACATGGACTGCTCAGACAGGCAATTAAAGCCTTTATGATAAACCCCAGTCTGATGTAATTCTTACCTCAGTGTGATGACAGCCAAAACAGCATATGGGATAAAGTCACTGGTGTCTCAGTAAAGCGGATTGTTGGGTCAGTCATGCACAACTGAGATTTACTCAAATACATCTAAAAAATGGAAACAGGGTGAACATGCATATATACAAGACTAGTGCTTGCACAAGTTTGATCGTTTGGCATTGATCATTGCACCATCTTTGTAGAGATTTGTGGTCCAAAGGAAAACTGGTAGCAAGGCAAGAACAACTCAAAGCGTCAAGTCAGTTTCCCTGTGCATTTATTAAGTGCAAATAAAGTTTAAAAACATGATTTGAAATTAGAAGAAACACATTAAACCTTTTGTCTAAAAAGGAATATAATGGGATAAAGCCCATTTACAATCCGTAAATCACAAAGCATTTACAGTATGCCAACCCTATTGATTTTATTCCCACATCCTCTTTGTTAATTTAAATAAGGGTCACAGATGTTATAGAAATTCTATACCTTTAAATCCAAACTCTTATGCATATACACAACAAAAAGATAGCTTTTCTGAAACACACAGCTTTCTGTTATGGGTTGGCATGCAATCATACAATCATTTCCCATGGTTAAATATCACACGGGGGGTCAATACTTAGAAAATGTACTTCATATCTGAAATGGAGCTGGTTTGTCTGGTTAGAAAAAAGCTACAGAACAGGGACTGCTTTGACCTGGATAATCATACCCAAGTTTGCTTAAGGCTACTGGATTGTTAGAGCACCTCGACATACAGGGTTGCACTTTAAACTTGGAGGTTATTGATTTAAAGATATAAATTCAGTTAAGAAGGGAAAGGTTCAGTTTTCTTCATAGTTTTCCTATTTTTATTTTTATTTATTTTTTTAATACACAAACATCAATGCCACATGGTTAAATTGGAAAAGTATATTGAAATAAGTTTAAATAGAATTTAAGGTAACTTCCAATCACTTAATTTCCCCTTTCTGTGAACTATAAGGTTGTTCTTCTCAAAATCAAACTGAGTGCAAAGTAAAGCAAAGTGGAATGCAAAATATTTAAGCATAAATTGAAGAACAAGCTACTGTGGTATGTTTAGCATTTAATTTACATGCAGTTTTACATACCAATGAGGAATGGAAATACTGACAGAACTAAAGTCTAAAGCTTTAATTTCTTTCCCCCTTAAAAAAAAAAAAAAAAAAAAAAAAAAAAAAAGTTAACCAATAAAACTTGGAAAAATGTGAGGTCAATGTACTTGACAAACAAATGCAAAAATGCAATATTTATCCAGTAGCAAATTTCACAGCATGCAAATCAACTATTTTCAAACATGAATTTCCTTGTGAGTTATGTTTATATTTCAACAAGGCAAAATCACTGACCCTGAAGTCAAGTCCCTTCAAAAGCCTTTCCTGCATATAAAATAGTGTGCCATCATTTTTGGAAAGAAACATTAACAGCAAGTTAATTCCACAATTTCAAGCCAAAGACTCAAGTGTTCATCCCTTTTACATGATCAGGTAAATGCCACAACTTTACAGTACAAAAGCGGCCCTCGCTACAAATTTCCTAGGTAAATCTCTGCAAAATCTGATACAAAGAGACATAACTAATGTCACAAGACAAAACATAGCTCAAAATTGAGCCGCAATACAGAAACATCTTAAAAAGAAAATAACTTAAATTTCCATTAGCATTCTCAAGAAGACAAAATGGGGCTTAGTAGTTTTATGGACAGCAATTTTCCTGAAATCCCCCAAAAATATGGCGCATGGAAGTCATTTATTCTTTAAATATTCTTTCTACCAATTCTTGTGTCACCAAATGGTTTTTGTCCACCAAGAAACGTTTTTATAAATCCAGAATCTGGTTCATGTGGTGCACGGTACCCCACCAGAACAGGATCAAGTGATGACACTCCATCACCGAGTCTACACGTCTCCTGGGTGGGAGAATCAGCAAACACAAACCCCCACTGGGGGAAACAGCCTTCTGAGCAGCTGGGCATCTCCAACTCCCGACCCATAAGCAAAGACAGACACAAACACATGCACACCAAAAGACACAAGTAGAATCCTTCACTTCCACACAAGTCTTAGCGATTTATGTCAGAGCCTCTAGCGCCAAGCTGGTGCCAGCCAACCCAGCGATGGCCCGGGGTGAGGTCCTTCAGTTGGATGATGGTTTCACCCAGCAGGGTGTTCTCCCAGAATGCACCCTCGCTCAGTACCCGCAGGTGAATGGTTCTCTGCTGCAAATCACCACGTGGAATCTTGTTATACACCAGCTGCCAAAAGAAAAGACGAAATGATGTCAGATCATGCAAGTGAAAGCACGGATCCATGTCAGATGATTTTGAATTTGGAGGACTAATCTTTTAATGGCTCTGAGGAATAGAACTACAGTCCCATGAAGCATTGCAAATGAAAAAAAAAAAAAAAAAAAAAAAAAACTCTTAAAAAAACTAGTACCATCTAAAAGTGTTGTTTTCTCACCATCTCATTATAAGTGGGGTTGCATGTTCGCCGGGCTGCCTTGGTCTTCCTCTTGCTAGTTTTCTGAGGGTCTGGGAGGAGGTACAATTTGACGTATGGATCAGGATCCGTTCCGTCCTGCAAGGATTGCTGAAGAAACATCAATAACACATAAGTGAGCGCCAACTCAACCTTTTTTATGTGCATTATGAGCATATGCATATGAGTAACATCAAACACTCACCAAACCTCTTATGTGCATCACCATAATGAAAAGCTTGTCACTCTTGTACAGAATCGAGAGCTTCACTTCACCTGCCACTGTACCGGGCACAGGAGCCCAGGACACATCTGAAGAAGAGGAACTGGATTTAGTGTGGACAAGTGTGTGTGTATCTGACTTGCAAGGTACACTAAAGGTGAGTCAGGTAAATAAAGTAATTGGATCTCCAGAGCTCAGACTGACAGGACATGAACCTGTTGAACAGAGACCTTTACCACAAATCGGATAACGTGACCGCAACAGCTGCCACAAAGGAGCTTATACTCATGATGACATTTAATATGTAACTAGTTGTAATAAACTCTGAAGGAGTGAACTATGGATGTGTTTACAAAATGTTTGATGCCATAGACCAAGTAAGATGATCCACTTACGAGGGACTACCTTCCTAAATTATAAAGGCAGCTATACAGTATATTAACATACTGTTTAAACACTCCCATTTATAATATGTGAGAAAACACTGAAATTTTAAAGATAACGTGGTTTACAAAATTAAAAAAAAATATTGTTCCCAAAAGAATACTGATTAAAATAATACCTGGAAAATATTCACTTGTTTGACATGCCGTTTAAAAAAGGAAATATTAAGAAAAATAATTTAACGTTTAATTCAGTGTTACACAAGTGTGTTACTTGCCATTACTTTGAAAAAATTTGCACTCAGAAATTGCTAAATTTACAATGTATTTTTTTTTTCAGTGCAGCACAACTTTATCTAAAGTTCAAATATAAAACAAGTACAGCCAATAGAATTAAATATATTCATCTCATAATTTCTGACCAATATGTAGAAAACAGAATTTTTAATTTTTAATATAATTTTTACACTATTTTTCTTGGACCCCACTTATAAAAGTCATGCACAAACTCACGTCAGTGCATTAGGCTTATGTTGTGTGATTGCAGGCACATTGCACTAGTAGTTAAAGATAAAACTCTGACCAAGTACTGGGTGTATCACTTAGTCACAGACGAGGTCAGATGGACTGCAGCTGATTGGCCCATAAAGAATTTCTTTACACTAACTCATGCGGATTTGCAGTGATGACAGGCTGAACTACATGACCTTTGAACCCACCATACATGTAAGCATGTGTAAGGTGAATGATTCATAACAAGTGTATGTGGGTGTGTATAAGACAAATAAGGAAAAGAAGCATACCCGCTGGTTTATTATGAAGAGCATTAACAACAGTTCCTACACTTCCTGCCCGTTCATCTCTTGGTAGAGAATGAAAGAAGGTGTAGATCAGATCAGACTGAAAAAGGAGAGGGTTATGTTACGTTAGCTCATAAGCAGGCACTAAAATAAGCAGGTCTACAGTCACAGTAATAGTAGGGATGCCATGCGATCTGGCTGCATTCTTAAAATGTACAGCACAGAGCAGAGAAAGTGAAAGTGTTCACCGTTTGGCAGCTTGTTAAATACTGATATAGGCCTGTGGGTGGACTGTTTATAGAAAACATGTGTCTGTTTTCACAGAACATGGACAATTTCCAAGAAGCATGCCAGTCAAACTGAAACCACTCACATTAATAACTGCAAGCTGTACACATTCTATTGACTATAATAATTATTCAGAAAACAAAAGGAAGGTGTTTAATGAATGAAATCTTTTACTTCACATTATAAAAGTTAACTTTCATTTTCAGTTGCACTGTGGTTGTAAAGCTATAAAATAAAGCAATACTTTTATTCATCAAGGATGCAACCAATTTAAAAGTTAAAACATTTAATGTTACAAAAAAATAAAAAAATAAAAAATCAATTTCAAATAAATGTGGCAGTTTTTAAACTTTCCGTTCATCAAATCATGAAAAAAATGTAATGTTTCCACAAAAATATTACGCAGCACAACTGTTTTCAACAGAGATGATAATAATAATAATAATAGTTTCTTAAGCAGCGAATCAGCATATTAGAATGATTATAAGAATGATTCTTTAAGAAGGATCATGTGACGCTGAAGATTAAAGTAATGGCTGCTGAAAATTCAGCGTTGCCATCACATGAATAAACTACATTTGAAATTTTTTAAATAAAGTTAAAGATTACAGTTTTTACTGTATTTTAATCAAATAAATGCTTATTGAACATGAAATACGTTTTGTTAATCATACCAACCCCTAACGTTTGAACCTTAATGTACATGGATTATGAGAACAAGAATTATATATAAAGACCACTGATGTAAGCGGGGGCCAAATGTTACCTGTGCCACGTCTTGAGCAGCATGGATCAAGTGCCAAACATATCCATTTAGCTCCTCTTTTCTCCTGTCTGCCAGGCCCTCGCCTCGAGACCGGCCAATCACAAAGCGGCTGGGGAAGCTGTGGGAACATTACATTATGAGCGGTATGTAATTACACAAAGAGCACTGCTACACGTGGCTTATGTATTGCCACTCAGCCATTACTACATGACCCTGAAGGGGTTTATTTTGCAATAATTGGCTGGTTGAATATTACCATTTCTCAATACATTGATACAAACAGTACTTTTCGGTCCCCACTGACTTCCATAGCATTTCCCCACCCCCATACTATGGAAATCAATGGGAAACAGTAACTGTTTGGTTAACAACATCCTTCAAAATATCTTCTTTTGTGTTCAACAGAACAAAGAAACTCATACAGATTTGGAACAACCTGAGGGTGAGTAAATGACAATTTTCCATTTTTGGGTGAACTATCCCTTTAAGGTCAAGGCATATGATGTGTGTTCAGTGAGCTTTTGATTTGATATAATTCAAAATTCTGTCAGGTTTCAACACTGTACCTGGGTAGCTTTGAAGAAGGGAAGATGAGCTGCAGTTTACTGTGAAGTTCATGGAATTCCTCAAAGGTCCTTTGGACTAAAGTTGACCCCTGTTGACCTTCCCGCTCCACTTTCACAACATAAGACTGCATGAAGGGAAAAATACATCAACACCGAGATGCATATAAATGGATTTGGGCTAAAATGCACTTTTAATGCAGCAGACTTACATAGCCTTTGCTTGGAGTATAGGTTTTGATGTGTCTCCAAACAAACAGGCTGCGAATAACTCCATCACTCTTTAGAGTGTAGACGCGTGGAGCAAATGACAGAACGGGACGCTCCTCAGAGGATGCAAACTTCATTTGGGCCAGGTTATGGATGAAGAAGTTGAGCTTAGTAGCCACGCTGCCAAGACTGGACTCGATGAGCCTAGAACAAAGGATAAGATTAAGATGACGGCCAAAAGACGGATGGATTTTAAGGACAATAATGCTGTTGACAGCTATAATTGCTTGGATGTTCTGATTGGTTGCAAAGGTGTTCCTGCTGGTTGTTCGGTGCTTGCTTACTGGCACCAAAGGCAGCACTCTACGGTTTCTTTGAAACGACAGACATTAAGAGCAAATGGGACAAAGTCTCCAAGTTCTCACCTGGTGAAGTGCATGGTGGCATCTGCTTCTGATTCGTGTGGTCTCAGAGCATCATAAACATATTTCAGATCATCCACATCAGACAACTCTGGTATTCCACTGGAGAGCATCTGCACATAAACACACAAGGTTACAATGTCAGAGCAGAAGGACACAATGCAATTCAAATAATAGGCAAACAATAAAGCAAGCCAGAGAACATTACTTAACCTCAACTCTGTTGATACTGTACATCCTAAAAGTACAAACTAAGAAAAGTATCTGGTGTTATCTGTGAACTCACCAGGCCAAGCAGGTTGAGAAATAAATGTGCATGTTTCCTAATCAGATTGTAGGCCTCACAACACAAGTCTACAAAGTCATGGAAACGGCTGGATGGCTTGTCACCGCCATTGATGACATACGCCATGTCAGACGTAAACACAAAAGGAGCCCGGTCCCTATAAAAACAAAAGATTAAAATCTGTGTTAACATTTACCATCAACACCCCAGATCTGGTTTAGCTCAAAAACATCCTTCTGCTCCTTTGTAGAGAGACAATGTGAAACAGGTTGTTGTAGGTTGTCTACATTGTTCTGAGACAAAAACTGTTGCAGTGATCAAAATCTGGGGCAGTGGAACTCTTTTTCATGTTCTTTTTGTGTTCCTACCGTTTGATGTTGCCAAACATCTGTGCGTGCCCCAGGAACTTGCCGAAGTCAATGTGGAACATGTGTCCGCTGGTCTTCAACATGATGTTGTCATTGTGGCGGTCGCAGATTCCTAGAATATATGTGGCCACACAACAACCAGCACATGAATAGATGAAGTTTTCCACCGCCTGTGAAAAAACAACAAATCAACAGAATTAGCTTATAACTAACCTCTTTTAGTCAGCAAAGCTATAAATCACCAAATATGAAAACTAATTTCCATATCATTAGGACATGCAAAACAAACATGATGCAATCCAATGCAACTTAAGCAGGCATGGATCATTTTCACATCATGGCAAAAACAGTTTGCACATACATAATGGTTTAGTGGGATGCTGCTACAGAGCACAGCTGTACCTTTTCATACTCATCCTCAGTGGGGTTGTGTTTCTGCAGCCAGTCTGCCAAAGGCCGGTCTTTGAAGGAACCAGTCACTCCATGCTCAACTTGGATCTTCCTCAGGGTTTCTGCATTGGGAATCATCTCTACCATGCCTAGACAAGGGCAAAGAGGTTTTATAAAATGACTTCCATTCACATCCTTAGAAATTTTGATTGTGTACAAGTAAATCTCAGTCTAGATATTGTCTATATAGTGGGGTATATATATAAAAAGTAGGAAATGACACTAAAAATGAATTCTGGGATGGCAAATACTGTAGTTAACATTTGGAAGATGGGCATTTACCTCTGCCTCGTCCAGTAGAGAAGCAGCGGAAGATCACCATCCTCATATCAAGTCCCTCTTGGATCCAGATCTTATTCATGATCCGGATGATCTGGAGCGTCAGCATGTCCTGCCGCAGGTCATCTCCAGACTAAATGAGAAAACCCACGACCAAGACAACATCTGAAAAACTGTTTCAATGCAGAACCAATGATCCATAAATGTACAAAAACCTGAGAAGGTGGTACCTTAAAGATGACGTTGATGTTGTCTCCTAAAGGATCCTGGTTCTGGAACGAGAGCTTGAGGGGCACTGCATTAGAGTTGAAGTAGGAGCAAGACTACATGAAGACAGAATGAGAAATACATTTTGTTTCTGATCCGTCAACAAGAACAATACAATGACCTCCACATGCTTGATATAGAAAGACACAACCTGTACCTGTATGTTGATGCCCTTGACTAGCAGGCCTGGGTTCAGGGGAAGTCGACAGGTGCTGTTGATAGAGAAGAACTGTTTGACCTCCTCCAGCCCCTCCCGGAGAATAGCCTGAACACCAGACAAAAGACAAACCACCATCAATGTGCTGACCAGGCTGTCTGGAGAACATAAAAATTCGCCTTCGGGATCAACAATCAGTTTTTGGCACAGGCCTGTTCTTTCAAGCTAAAAATAGTAGGAGCATTACAGCCATAAACCAAATGAGAAATTAAGAAGCCAGCTCTTTTTAACAAATTATTTTTGTAAGTAATTCTCATCAGGAAACCCCCAAGGCTCTATTTAAACGTAGTCACATTATCACAGGAGGCATCTTTTACTCTTTAACACCACATGCATTTAAAAAGGTGTTTTCTGTGATCAGATATTAAGGGGAGGTCTTATGAAGTCCTACAATTTTTGCAATGTTCACTTGATTGGACCTTCTGAAATAGATAACGGTTGTTATTGTAACTAAACAAATCTAAATTTCAATTAATAAAAAAAGAAAACAATTTAATTATAAATATTTTTTGACGACTAACTCAATTAAAACAAAGTTTTAATCTGAACCCGAAATCTAAAAGGAAAAAAAAAAAAGAAAGAAAGAAGGCAAAAGCACATTTTAACTAAACATTTAAACTAAATTTAAAATAAAAACTGAAAATAAAAAAAAAGTGACAGCTAATTCAAGATCTTAAAAAAAATGCAGGTATAAATGAGGAATTGTGAAGCTGACCTGTCTGGATGAAGGCGAAGAGTCTCTAACTCGCTGGGCCACTTTTGCCAGAATGTTGACCAGCCAGCATTGGCTATCAAATTCATCCCTCAAACCACGACCAGAACAGCAGAGAAGAGCTGCCAGCAGATACTGATACCTCACGCTAAACTGAGAGTCCTGAAGAGTATCTTTCAGCAACCTACAAAGAGACAGACAAACGAACATTGACTAAGTCCTATGACTTTTATCATATTTACAGTTAGATTGCTTATTTTGCATAGGGAATATGTAATTTGCTATTAGGAAGCTTTAGAATATTTCACATTGTGACATTTTTCAAGCAATTAAGCACACACTTCTTATAACTGTGATGCATCTAGTATTACCTTTTTCATTTTTAAATGATGATTCTCATTACAGTATTTTTTCCTTTCTTAGTAAGACGTTTAAATTTGATTTAATATAAATGTATAAAAAATGCAATAATTGTTAATTATAAGGCAGTACAACATATGCTAGCATGGTGCATACATGCTTTAAAAGTTAGAAAGATTAAAGATATACATTTTTTATAATGTTTCAGTAATAAGAGAATATGTATTTTATTTGCAGGGGAAAAGGCTCATCAAGGCTATTTTCATGGCAATCTCTCAATAAATTATACAAGGTATACAGTTAACAAAAGGTTATAAAAGACATTTCAGATGTACACTAGACAAAAATTCTAAAATACATTCAGGTGATACATTTTTAAATAAATCAGTTAGACACACCTCTGAATCTGTTAATTTTTCTCTTGAAATTGTAGCAAAAGTCAATACAACAGTATTCATAAAGGTTATAAATGATTCAAGAAAGAAAATGACCTTGTCTATACAGCAGGTGGAGCTGTAAGCTGATTTCATAGACACTCAATCAGTCAGTATGTGAATCTACATGTGCATAACTTTAATGTGTATGAAAATGATCATGCATTCATGGTGCCGACAGGTTAATTTTATTAACTGTATAAGGAATCAAATCTCATCAGTTTATATAGACAAATCTTGAATGTGAGCACAATCCAGCATGACCTGAATTCTCAGTATATGTGCTCTATATCAGTGGTTCTCAACTCCAGGCCTCGGGACCCACTGCTCTGCACATTTTAAATGTTTCTGAATCTGACACACTCAGTTCAGTTCATGGATCTCTCTCCTAATGAGCTGATGATCTGAATCAGGTGCGATAAATAAGGGAGACAAACAAAATGTGCAGAGCAGTGGGTCCCGAGGACTGGAGTTGAGAACCACTGCTCTATATAAGGGCACTGGGTTTTTAAGTATAAGGGTACAGAGTAGAAGTATAAGGGTAGAGGACACACCAGAAGAGGTAGTGAGCAATGCGCACATCCCCGATGGCCCTCCTCAGCAGAAAACGCACCAGGTGGCTGTCCAGATAACACTCATACTTCAGCGCCTGCACAAAGAGAAAGTGTTAGAGAGCAGTTTGTTGGATGGGGTGGGTGAGAGAACAAAAAGGATGGGAGCTAAAAAAGACAGGATATAGATCAAGGTCAATGGGAAAGGATGGAACAGAGTAAGAGCATGAAAGGAAGTGAGATACAAGGCCTTTGTTACCTGCACTAACTGAGGAAGGAAATCCAAAAGCTCAGGATCAGAGATTGAATCCATCCATTGTACCGCGGTCCGTCTGCACTCCTGATCTGGAAACCTGTGACATTAAAAGTCACCATGAAATCAAAATGGACATTTCTTATTTATTTTTTTAATATGAAAGTGTACTTTTATGGTGCTTTTTTGGCTTGTGGGCACTATAAAATGCATTTAGAAAATTTATATGAAAAATATCTGCGACTCTTCAAAACGGTTGATGGTTTTACATGGTTTCGTGTTGGTCATTTATGGTCATTATCCAGTTTAAGCTGGTTTAGGTGGTTGATCAGTTGTGCTACCAGCTGGTTAGGTCAAAGTCAAGGGGATGGGACAGGTTCACTGAAAACCGAAAATTCTGTCATTTATTCACCCTAAAGTTGTTCTAATCGTGTATGACTGACTTTCTTCTGCTAAACCTAAAAGATGATATTTGGAATAATGTTGGTAACAGTTTTGGTTCCCATTGAATGTTATTGTATCAGCAAAAAATACAATGGAAGTCAAAGGGAACTGAAACCATTTAGTTACCAATAATCATCAAAATAACCTCTTATGTTTCACAGAAAGATAAAGTCAGGTCTGGAATGACATAAGGGGATGTAAAAGACAGAATTTTCCATTTTTGGTGGATTACCCCATCTTGGTCAACCTTGTTAGAGCTAGTAGACCACCCTGGTGGTTTTGGTTAAGCTGATTTGATTTTTAACACTAACAAAGCTTTAACACCATGTCAGTAAATGTTGTGAGTAGCCACTGGATATCTGCAGTCCACATGTGCTCTTCTGGACAAATCTAAAGGTCAATTCTTCATGGTCTACTCAAATCAGCCTGACTGCCAACCGTTGAAGGACAGTCAAGCTCTGCTTAGCCTCCAGCTAAACAATGAAGCAAGCTGCTGCCATGGTTACATTAACACTCACGTGGCGTTGAGCAGGCCTAGGGTGTCCAGGTGGTTCATGCATCCCCACTGGCGGAGCAGGGCATAGATGTCAGGCAGACATGCCCACTCCCAGCTGGGTGCGCTGGCCAGGACCAGTGGCAGACGACTGGCTTCCACGTGGCAGAAATAACGCTTCTCCCACAAAAGACGCCGGTCCTCTGGAGTCAACCTAGATGAATGGATAAACAATAAAAAGTTGAGTAAACTAATGTGTACAGCACTCTCAAACTTCTAAAACAAATATTTAAATAATAAATCAGTTAAATAAAGAAAAAAAATAAAGACATTGTATATGTATTTTATGTACATTTCTACATACAAATATATAAACATTTCTTTATTATATCTTACGACAATAAATTATGGCACTTGGATGAGCATGCAACATGCTGCAAATGGAAAAATTGTTTTTATAATAATTTATTTAAAATAATGTAATATCAAAAATAATTACATTATAAAGTGTTTGAAATATATATATATATATATATTTGTTATAAACAAAATATTTACTTTATAATACTTTTTTCTTTTTTTGCAACTTATTGCATGTGCAATGGGTTATAGTTTGAGATAAATAATAAATACAGAATTGCAAAATGAGGTGTACACTGTACAAGTTTTGTTTTTATTTCACGTTGGCACAAACTAAATAGTTTATTTAAAATATAATAATAACAATAATAATAATAAAAAGTTTTTTTTTTTTTTTTTTTTTTTTTTTTTTTTTACATATACACCGGTATTTGAGAGATATATATAATTTATTTTGCCTTATCTTACAACATATTGTACATGCCAAGTGCTATCATTTGACATGCCTAACACATTATATTTATGACAATATATAATTAATGCAAAATCGCAAAATGCATCTAAAATGTATTTTAAAAGAGCTGTACAAGTTTGTTTTTACTCTATTTTGGCACAAACAAGAAAACAGCAACTTGTCATATAAAGAAATGTATTATTATTATTATTATTAATATTCATTAAATATATGATTTTTTTATGTTGTTTTTCCAATCCATTGTTCTGATGGTCAGTTTCATGGAAATTAATACATACTGTAGCTACAGACATTTCTCATGACAGCTCAAGCATACAGCAAACATAAATCTTTTAATGTTGTTTCCAGACAGGCAGCCATGGTTTGCAATCTGTCATCTACTACATGACATCATAGTCCAAAAAAACGATTACCTAATCCGATAAAGAAAGTAATCTTTCTATCTTGACAAAAGTAAGACACTGATACAGCAATTAAGACAGCCTATCGTGTCCAGGAAGGTGTCCATGCGTGGGCTCTCACTGCAGTAAAGGATGGAAAATAACCACACTCAATCTCTAGGTAATTTATGCTGCATGTTTTCTTCTACACTGATGCACATAACCCACAGAGTCCAGAGGTAAACACTACAGAAGGCCAAGTTAAACTACTGAATTTTCATGAATAATATTTGAAACCAGAGGATCAACAACAGCTAGCTATAGTCTGTACACACACTATCCATGCATAAAAACACTTCATGTGTTTGGGTCCTTCATCCTAGCATGTGGTTGGACGTCATTTGTTTAAGCAGACACACATTAGCTCCACTGTTTAGCGACTGTTTTTCTGCGAGCTTATGAACTGATGATGGGGAGTGGCCTCTCCCTCTAGGGATGACAGCTGTAGGGCAGGACCCCTGAATCAAATTACTTCTGCTCCTGCTGGGCCGTAACCATACGGAGTCATCAGACAGCTCAATATACTGGGGGAAGGGTTCTGAAAGACAGTCATACCCACACTCTTCACGGCAACATACAAACACTACAGTCATTAGATGACTACATATCCCACAATTCACAGGAGGCTGGAGGAGTATTGATTTCTGGCTGCAGTTGCCCAAGGCAACCCAGAGGCCCTTCTGCGAATCAATCGCTATAGAAAATGACAACCTAATGGGCTTGATCTAATACTAAATTTAATAAGTGTTCTTGCTGGAACAAAAAACAGAGCTGTCTAGATTTGTAGAAACTTTTGGTGGATAGATAAACTTTCCAATTTAAGGGTGTTGTGGGTGTTTTTCTTACATGTTACCATGCAATTTCTAGGGTTTTCTGGGTAGCTGCTAGGGTTTCGGGGTCAGAATTAAAATAGAGCATACATCTAAATATTACATTAAAATGGAAGAGTTATTTTAAATAGTAATATCTCACAATATTACTATTTACTGCATTCAATAAAATATACAAAAAAAGATTTTTTTAAAAACACTGAAAAAAATCTTACTGACCCCAAATTCTACAATGGTAGTGTAAATTTGTTGGATTTTTTTTCTTTTTGCCCATTTTATTGTTCACAAGATGAAAATCTTAAATCAGATCACCCATCAATAAAAAAGATGAGGTATAATTTGTCAATAGCACTTTCTTCATAAAAAAACAAAACAAAACAAAAAAACTGAGAATAAGCCATAATGCCATATTCATAATGGAAACAAATGTTTCTAGAATCGATAAGCTGCCTTTAAACACCCTCCATGGTTTATGTTTTTAGAACCAAAGACAAGAAACATTAACTCTCTGCTGACTCAAGCCAGATAAGACAGTTCACACCCAGCTCAAACGCTCAACCTTTGATCGGAGAGCTGGAGACAATTTATGACTGAATATTTCCATGCTGGGGTGGCTCCAGATTTTACAGTGCAGCAAATGTTTCAGAGCTCCACAGGCTCTGAGCACCAGAGGCAGAGCGGAAAAACAGCTGAGAGAGAAAGAGAAGAGGAACAGAGCCAGCTGGGGAAGATATCTACATCAGCGGTCTAAAGTTGACTGTAACAAAGTGAGTAATGTAGAGTACCAAGCCCTGCTGAGTACCAGAAATGTCCTCATATTCAAACATAGAATAAGTGAAAAAAAAAAAAAGTGAAAGTCATGACATTTGTCAAGTATGGTAACCCATACTCGAAATTGGTGCTCTGCATTTAACCCTTCCAAGTGCACACACACAGCAGTGAGAAGTGAACACACCGTGAACACACACCCGGAGCAGTGGGCAGCTATATCCAGCGCCCGGGGAGCAACTGGGGGTTCAGTGCCTTGCTCAAGGGCACTTCAGCCGTGGGTATTGAGGGTGGAAGAAAGCGCTGTTCATTCACTCCCTCCCACCTACAACTCCTGCCAGCACCGAGACTCGAACCTGTGACCTTCTGGTTACAAGTCCAAATCTCTAACCGTTAGGCCACAGCTGCCCCCAGACAAAGACCTGATCCATAAAAGCACAATAAGGAAATGATTTTCACATACAGATGATAATTATATATTCTATTTAATGTAATAAAATAGCATCATAATAACAGATATGAAACATTATACTATAAAATTACACATGATCTATGTGATAGTTTTTTTTAAATATTTTTTAAAGCAGTCTCACTTTCACTAAGGCTGCATTTACGTAATCAAAAATACAGTAAAAACATTATCATTTCCCATTATTATCATTGTTGAAAGCAGTCTTTTTTGGAACATAAACATCTTTACTGTCATGTTTGATTAATTTAATACATCATTGCTGTATAAAATTTTTCTTTCAAAAAAAAAAAAAATAATGTAACTCCTGTTATGTTAAACGTTATTTGAAATATACACCTTTAACATAAAATGTATTTACTGTTATTTTTGATTAATGCATAACAGTATTAATCTTTTTCTACTATTCAATAGTACAGTATATGCTCATTGTAAATATATAATTTGTGCAATGTTAAAAAATGTGCATGTACTCATTTCCTGTTTTCCTCCCCCTCCCATCAGACTACCATTCTTACATTCCAACATTTCCAGCGCAGCATGAATCCCGCTATTCCTCTCACTGTCACTTGAAAGGAGGGATGAGATGGGGAAGCAGAGAGTAACACAGAAGACAAAAGGAAGTGGGTAATGCTGGGTGTCTAAACTCTTAGCAACAAGGAAGGATCTGACATCAGCTTCATCCTCTCATAAGTGTCTGATCAGCACTTCAACATCATTCTGAGCTTCTTCAACCTCTGTTCCCATGCAGACATGCTCATTTGGGAGCGGAAAAGAGATTTCATGCTGTGTGTCACTGAAATATGAATAATGTGTAACAACAGCTGAATCTGAATTTGCATTAACTAGTTATCTGAGGTGGCAGTTACACTAAATCAATCCTTATCTTGGAGAAGATGCAGTTTTCATAACTTTCATGTCTGTATATCATCCCACTGCATTCTCTGTTTATCAGTTTACAGTGTGAACGCCCACTATGTGCATTCCATGACTGAGCTAGAATGTGAAAGTAAGATGTATATGATTTTTAACTCACAGGCTCAAAAAAGCTGAGAACCAGCTTTCAGCCATTTCTTTTCCACCAAAATGTTGCTGGTTTTGAGCAAGTGAAGATCTACAAACTTCTTTCAGAATCAGTCCAAGCTTCCATTGACTAGAGAAGCAAACATTGTTACGTTAATGTTTGCTTATCAATTCAGTGGAAGCTTGGGCTTTGTGCACAAAGTATTCTTGTAGCTTCATAACATTACGGTTGAAACACTGATGTCACATGGACTATTTTAACAATATCCTAACTACCTTTCTGGGCCTTGAATGTGTCAGTTGTGTTGCTGTCTATGCAGGGTCAGAAAGCTCTTGGATTTCATCAAAAATATCTTCATTTGTGTTCTGAAGATGAACAAAAGCTCTTGCGGGTTTGGAACAAGATGTGGGCTAGTAATCAATGACAGAATTTTTATTTTTGGGTGAACTATCCCTTTAATAAATTAACCAATATATTAAATATATAATAAATATGAATTGTTTTATTTCATTTTATTTCATAATTAAATATTACTTAGCTGGAGTAGCTAACATGGTGTCATTAAATAAATGCACATCAAGCTTCGTCAATTTTAATTTTGATCTGTCAAATCTATTTTGCGCCAGTACAAACACACACAGTTGTTCTAAAATGATGACAATAGTGGTTACCTGGTTCAAAACCAGCTGGATTATAAACCTGGCATTGTATTGGTTGAACTTAAGAGGGAATATTGTCTTAATCTAATAGAAAATATGCAATGTTCAGTATTACAAGGTATATTTAGCATTTTAAATGCTGACAGAGAGATCACGGAAAGATCTTGAAAACAAAAACAGTAAAACAAATAATTAGATCAAGATGCGTCAGCTGCTTTAGAATTACCAGACCTCCAACTTACCAGAAAAGGGACTTCTTGTGCAAGACATCATGTAGCTGTCTCTGGCTGAGCTGATCCAGACGAGAGAACTCGTACTGGGGGCTGAACTCTGCAGGAGCGGGAGTGCTGAAGCGCACTTCGAAAGAAGAAGTGGGAAAGTCCACCTGAAAATACCAGGACAGTGTTGTTGATAAAAAAAAAAACAAACAATCAAGAAAAACAGTAGGGTTTAAACAAACAAAGAACTGAATACAATCAAAATAGCTAACAGACCTAATACTAAAAATTAACATAAAAAAAAAATAATTCAACATTTATCTATATCTTACACACAGATATATACACATTATATGTTTGTAATGAGTCATATATAAAAAAAAAAAAAAAAAAAAAAAAAAAAAATATATATATATAAAAAAAAAAAAAAAAAAAAAAAAAAGTAAAATAATTGCATATATATAAAATTTGTAATGATTTTTTTCGTGTTCAAATGGTGAAAAAAATATATACATATACATATACATATATATATATATATACACATACACACACACACACACACACACACATATAGATAGATAGATAACATATATATATATAGATATACGATAGATAGATAGAGATATGAAAAAGATAGATAGATAGATAGATAGATAGATAGATAGATAGATAGATAGATAGATAGATAGATAGACATAAATAAATCAAACTTTAACAAAAATAAAAGGCAAATAAAAAGTGCATTGAGATCATATTCAAAATGTAGCTTTTTCACTAGCAAAATCAATGCAAGTATTTCACAAATATTTAACATATCTCTCAAACATTTAACAAACAAATCAACACCACAGCTACAATTTAAGCTAAAAAATGAAATGAAAAGCTCAAACAAAAATTTTTCTGTTAAGAAAACAAATGGCTATCACAGGTCCAATTTAATCTAGCTCATGGGTTGCAAAGCTGGCACAAGAGTGAAATTAGGAGGTTTATGATCCAAAGCAAACACTGAGGTTCACGGTCACGGCTGGCAGCAGTTAACACGAGTGCTGAAAGCCATAACAGCACCATGAACAGCTGAGGCTTTCACCTTTAACATGCCAAGTTAAATACCACTAACACTAAATGTTAACAGCAGAGATCCAATATATATTCAGCTAAAGACAAACGGAACTATGACCACATGCACCCAGTGCCAAAAAAAAGTGAAAATCAAGAAATCAATGAAAAAAGCTTTCAATTAAAGCTCATGATAGGGGAATCTGGGTCTGTTTTCACATTTCTGTCAGCTCGGGTTGAAATCAGTCCAGTCTTTATTGCCATATGCCTCTCAGCATCACACTTCATCCATTATCAGAGCAGAACACACAAGTCCCTCATCCATTTCATGACCTTCACACCAAATTTTCCCCCCATAAGGCAAGTCAGTTCAATCAGCGGCAATCTCGGTTACACCGCTGGGAAGCTATTTCCTACTCAACTATGAAAATTATTTGGGGCAGACAATGCATTAAATTGTTTATGATTTAGAAGTGTATTTTATGTTTGTGAAAAATTAAATAAGCCATCTAACCTGACTACTGTAAATCTACATGCATACAAACATAAATCATATCTATTAGAATGAAGGAAAAGCAGAATCTACAAAACAAATCTACAAAACTTGTCATGCTTCAAAAATTCATAATGCTTCAAACTTGGAGATAAAATCTCAAATTAATATAGTTTAAGCTTAATTAAAAAATAAACATAATAAATTTTGTCTAATTAAATCGTTCTCAACTGGGGGCCCCCAATAAATATTACAATTATTTTTTATCATTTTTTTTTACAATTTTAATAATCATCCTAAAAACATAAAAAATAAAGATGTACAATAACAGACTGAATATTTATTTATTTTTGTATCTATTACTGGCCATTTCCATTACAGTATTGAAGCATCAGATGTAGACTACATATCAGCTTTAAATATCAGGCTTCTGATATATTGTCTTTTGACCCAAAAAAAAAAACCACTAACACATTAAATGACAAAGCTTAACTTTCAACAATTTTAACAGACGAAATTAATATATATTGCAATTTCCCCCCTTAATATCTGCCCCTTTATGAACAAATAGGCACTGCAGTTTGCTTTATGCTCATTTACTCCATCAGCAGTTTGCAATAATTAATTACTTGTCAATTGATAAGTAGGACTTGATTCAGCATGAGAGCCACAAAAATATTTACTTATTGAAAAGAAACAAGAAAAAGAGTGTGAAAAATGGGGTCAGAGAAAGAGAAAGAATAAAACAGCAATGGATAAGAGGATAAGAGAAGGAGAGAAGCTTATGGGAGTGAGCGCACATTATTATCGTTTTAACGAGCTCCAGATGTGTCATTAGACCCAGATGCATCTTGGCTTAACAGGCATATTGCAGGAACTGACTGAGGGAACTCTGCACTGAATAACCCCAGCACCTAAATGAGGGGAGGAACCTACTGAATAGGCACAGGACCAGGCTTCGCTCCCAGTTTAAACTGCACAGCCCACTGCCCTTAGACAAAGCCATGCCATTCGGGCACAAAAGAGCCCTATTGGCACTACTATGGGCTGGTTTGGCACACAGAGATGCTAGAAAGAAGAACGGGGATTGTATAGTAGGAGGCCTGTGTGGAGGGTGGGAATTTCACAGAGGCCCATCCGAGTGAAGAGAAGACCATGCACACACGTGATTTCCCACACAGTTTCAGAACAATACCAACGGGGAGGTTGTTTACAGAGAGCGGCGGTGAAATCTCACATCTGAATGTGTTAAGAGAGGAGATTATTGCATGTGGAGGAAGTGGTGACTCAGCATGCACAAGATCTGGGGTGACGTCTCAGGTGTTTGTGATGATCGTCTGAGTACAGCCCTTATTGGTTTCTCAAGGGGACATCTGTATAAGTAAATTTACATGCCACCTCAGAGATAAAACTCATGGATTCTCATGTGTTATGCATGGAGTAATAAGAATATATAATATTTATAAACATCACCCATACTTATGAATGGTAATGTGTACACACCTTGTCTGAGAAATACAGTAAAAGGTCAAATACATAGGGAACGTTCCCTTTTCAAATGTTTGAGTTTAGTTAACATTTTTAGAAATTAATACTTTTATTCAAAATGGATGCATTAAAATTATCAAAAGTGACTGTAAAGACATGTATAATGTTACAAAACATTTCCATTTCAAATAAATGCTTTCTATTCATCAAAAAAAATATTAAGCAGGACATTAGAATGATTTCTAAAAGATCATGTGACACTGAAATTCAGCTTTGCCATCACAAGAATAAACAACATTTTAAAATATAGCAAAATAGAAAACAGCTGATTAAATTGTGATAGTATTTCACAATATATCTGTTTTTACTATATTATTAAACAAATGAAGCCTTCATAAGCATGAGACTTCTTTTAAAACACTTTTAAAAAAAATGGAAGGTTCTTTTTTAAATGAATTTATCAAAAAGAAACTAATAATTAGGTGAAAAAGTTTGTTCATGTCTGATTCAAAACAAAACAAGTACTATGTTACTAGTTATCTTGTACAGAAGGGCTGATGTCCTTTTGCAGCAACAAAATCAGATAAAATATGTAGTTGTGTGTTGTCAGACTGTTTCCTATGTTTATTTTGTTTGGGGCTTTTTAGATGCATATGAAAGTTATGAAAGTAAAAATTCTGTATCTATCTGTCTCTCTCTCTCTCTGCAGAGCAACATGACCTACTTTTAGGACATTTTGCAAGACGGTTCCTTCCTACATTTCCATCTGCACACTGGCCTGACCCTATTACTGCTAAAGTTACGAGCCAAGGAGAAAAGCTCCATTACACATATACCTTCATTATACTCTTTTACATATAATCTAACTAGACATGCCTTCAAAAATGTACAGCTTAAACACCTTAAACCTGTTAACTGTGCATATGTTCTCAATAGTTAATTTAGTGGGTGCATATGCATAAATGACCCTCAAAAAAAAAAAAAAAAAAAAAAAAAAAAAAAAAGGCAAAAGGCAACATCTTGGATAAATGACTGATCAACCACATTATAGGAGGCAAAGGAGAAAAATAAGTGTATGGAAGAGGAGGTGGTTGTGAGCAAACGATATACGATACTGAGAACGTGAATGATTCAGAGTTAAAAGTAAGAGTATAAAGTAGGACAAGCGGGAAACGGTTTACTATATGATTACACTTTGGATTGAGCAAAAGGCCGAACCTGAAGGATGACGCTGTCTGGCTGGCTGAAGTTGGGCATACTGGAGCGAGCGTTTCCACCGCCGGGGGTTGAAGGCCAGAGACCCAGAAGCTTCCTCCCACACGTCAGAACACTAAAGAAGAGGTAAACCGGGTCAGAAAACACCTAACATCCGCTTATGGATGCAGAATACAGACAATTAGAAACTTGACCTCAGTATATTAATGTCTTTATCTTTCAAACAAAGCTAAATATATTTGTAATGCTGTCAAATGATTAATTATGATTAATCACATCCAAAATAAAGGTTTTGTTTTTATAACAAAAACTGTACACACAAACTTTTATTTTGGATGTGATTAATCACTATTAATCATTTGACAGCACTATATTTTTGCTAGTCATTTTTTTATGGATCCTGTACACAAACTCTAAAGCAAACATGTCAGCCTTCCTAATAATGATACAAAATCAATAACTTATGTTATCTCTGCTTTTTTTGTGACCGATCAAACTTGCATGAAAATGGAAGTCAAAAGGACGAAAAGTTTCAAGTATAACATATTACATACATTTATTTAGTTGGACTTATATGTGCATTTGACTATGAAATGTTTGTTCAGTGTGTCTTCAAATTCATTTTACTTTTGCATTTACACAGCTTTAGATATATCAACCAGCTTTTCAATTTGCCACTTCTGCTAAGGAACTGGTGCACATAAAAAAAAAAAAAAAAAAAAAATTAAAAAAAAAAAAAAAAAAAAAAAAAAAAATTGCACTAATTTGCATGTTTGTGGTGTTTGTAGGCCGCACTAAACTTGCAGATGTCAGCCTGTTCTGATCACCACAACTGATTTGCTGTAGGAGGTGAGTATCAGCAGAACTCTAGTGCTTAAAGAGCCTGTTTTCATGCCCTCCAGTATTATATGCACTCATGGCATTATCAATGACAAAAATGCACAAAATGAGAAAGTCTGCCAGCAATTAAAAAAAAAAGACATATCAATGCTTACTGTCTGAAGTTGAATAAAGGCATGGTAACCCAACCCAAAGCCTCAATGGTGCGTTTCTGCTTGCTCTTTTCTTCCGCACCTCCAGGGGGCGATACAGGGGTGGCATATAGCGTCACAGTCAGCTGTGACTCCCTCGGTAACTGATTGAACTGGATGGGGAAGCAAACTCTGTATTTTGAAAAAGACGAAATTAAAATTGGTATAAAACCAATTTGAAACATGTTTTTGAAATAATGCTTCGTTAAGGATAAAATTGGAATTCAAACAGTTTCTCAAAACTAAGAACAACAACAAAGGGAACATGTTATTTTTAAACACCTATACTTGGGAGTTATAATAGTATAAACTCACACCTACATCCATGCGACTAAATATATTCACCAGGATGAAAAAGAAAAAAAAAGTGACAATTGTCCACTAAAATATCCCTGAACAATACCAAAGACACAATAAGGCGGCAGAGTATAAAAACAGCCACAGGAAGCTGAGCTGCATGTGCTATTTTCAAATATGACATCTGAAACACTTGGTAAACAAGCTTAGATCTAACGTGTTCAAACACTAGGCTATTTATTTTCAACAAACCTTAAAGAGATAGTATCTATGGGACGGTGTAGTGTGTGTGGATTTGCGTCAGGCTCACCTCTGGTCCCACACCACCAGGTGGAAGAGATATTTGCTGACCGCCTGTTTACTGGTGTGCTGGGGGGCACAAAGCTCCACTCCGCCATGGGTGAGAGAACAGGACAGGAAGAAATTTTCATAGCTGTAGATGGGTTATGTGTAAAAGAGAGAAAGACAAAAGAGGGTGAGATCATCAAGTGGCATTAACTTACACCTAACAGAAGCCAAGATTTCTGGGACATTAAATCACTGAAAACCTTCCTTTCCCGGGATCTGATGCTAACCTGATAAGCATTGTGAACTGAGCTAAACTCAGAGACTCCATGAGTTAGATGTGCGAATTATTTTTTCAGTCTAGTTTTGTGCACTGAACAAACTGATTCTTCAAGATGATTTGATTCAAAAGAATGACCCATTCACAAATCAGACACTGGTACTCCAAAGACATCCAGTGAATGCTGCATTGTCAAGATTTTCAGTAAAAACTGACTGAATAATGACATCAGAAAACTCATATGGTAATATAGCTCACAAATCATATAGACTAGGTTTAAGATGCTATGATGGTGGTTTTGCATCTTTTTTTAAGCTTAAAGTGCCCCTATTATGCCATTTTTAAGGTTGCCAATATTGTTTTTTGAGTCATCTAAATCAGGTTTACATGCATGCAATCTCAATTTTTTTTTTAAAATTTGACCTAATTTCTAAATGATTCGTAAACGACTCGTGCAAAGCAGTTAAAAGAATCAGTCTCTCTAAACCCCTCCTTTCAGTAAGCCCTCACTGCTGTGATTGGTCAGATGGCGCAGTCCTTTGTGATTGGTCCAGAGCCGTAGAGAGATTGGCTCTGGTTTGGCCTAATGCGTACAGGGCATATCGGAAATGAAACGCCCATTGCCATGACAGAATGACAGCCCTAGAGACGTTTCTCAGTGGTAAGTGTCAAGTGTAGAATGTGGATAGACATTATGCAAATGTGTTACTTTGTGACGTAGAGCCGTAACAGATTCTAATTCCAGATGATTCGTTTAGGCGATTGCGAGCAGACTCTTTTTTTTTGATAGACAATAACTTTATTTATTGTGCAATGTCGGCTTCACAACTATGCAGATACAGACATGACACATTGCATGAAATGTAACATTTCAAAAGGCATAATACGGGCACTTTAAAGGGTTACTCATTAACTACTCAACCTCGTGTTGTTCCAAACCTCCCATTGCTCTCTGACCCTCCCATAGACAGCAATGTAAGTAACACAATCAACATCCAGAAACGTAGTAAGAAAAAATCCAAAATAACACAAGTGACTCAACAATAATCAACAAAAAGCTACAAAAATACACTATAATACTTTTTGTACGCAAAGAAAAAAAATAACAATGACTATATTCAACAATTTGTCTCCTCCGCATCACCATTGCACCGTTTTCTTCCATTAGTGTTTTACAGAAGGAGGTCATTCAGTGAATAAATGACAGTACTTTCATTTTTGGGTTAACTAATCCTTTTAAATTTCAAATTAATCATCTTAAAGCACTGACTGAGAAAATGCGAACAGTGTGCATGATTTAGGAGAGCAGCATAAAAAATGTGTTCATGTCTGCATTAAATTCAGTGACATATTTTTGCCATTACTGAGTGACTTTTTTTGACCATTACAAATCCACAGAGTTCCATGTGACTGGCATAGCTTTTACTTTATGCTTTAGGTAGGTAATTGAGATTTTAAGGCAAGAGCTGTGTTGTGTGGTGTTAATTTTCTACCAATTACATAGTTGTATAAAAATAAGACAAACAAAATAAAATAATATGTACAAGATGTGTAAAATACAAAAATAAAATTCTAAACCCTTTTTCTGGCAAGATCTTATTAAACAAGTGTTTAACAAAGTTTACCAAGTAAAACCATCATCTGGTAATAAACAAAATAGAGAATAGGGAGAATGGGTGGGTGGGGTGTGGGGGGGGTCAAGTCTTTTGAAATCAAGTCTGTCCTAAACACACAAACTTCTATATTTGGGTTCACCAGCTAATTTAATGGCTGTGGAAACCCTGCTCCCTTTTCCCAACTTCTCTCTCCTAATCCCAACATTATCCGAAGTTCTCCCACATCATTCAACTTCAACTCAAGCACTTATAGAGACTCCTAAATGGGAAATGAACTCTCCTGAGGCCAATTTAAATAGAAGGAAAAACATTCCCAAGCTAAATGGAATACCAGAGAGGAAAGAAAAACACGTGATTGAAATACTAATGTTACTAATCCTAATACTGATCTGAGGATCCACAAAAACACTGCAGAGGAAAAACCACCAAGGTTATAGTCTCCTAGAAATCATTTAACCATATTCATATTTCAAAAACTGCCTTTTCACACTGATCCAAGATCAGCCTGTCTGATTGACTCTAATTGCCTAAAGCAGATGGGATGCAAGAGAATGTAAACCCTCCATCACCACTGCACAGGTGCCTGGTACCCAGCCTTCCCTCCGCCTGGCCTCCAGAGGTCAAAGGTTATGCTGAGTTCCCATACATGTTTCTTTGTGATGGCTTGTTCCACAATCAGCATCAGTTTCAGAGGGAGACAAAGAGCACTAGTTCAGGTCAGTGGGTGGGAGAGACCATTCCTGTGCTGTGTGGGGGAGGGGAAGGGGCTGTATTATTTTATTACTGAATGACTTGGAGAGGTATAGTGACATTTAGGGTTGGCCAGCATCTGTCTCCGTGCTGGTGGGAGTGGTCGCCACAGTTCTGGCTTAGGACAGAGGGTAAAGAAGAGGGGAAAAAAGAGGTAATGCCATTCTCAAGAACTCTCGCTATAGATCGTAACGCCAAATAATCCTGCTGAATTACCGAAGGGGATCAGCAGTGTGGACAGCTGGTGTACAGCTGCATCTCTTCTTCCAGAATAGTCAACTTTTCCTGTATCATTTCCACAGAATTCCATCTAAAAATGCAACAGTCAGGTTTTTTCGATCTACATTAATGATATATAGTACATTTTCTTATCCTGAGCAAATAACAGATGGAGCATGCAATCTGCTGAGAAAGCAGCACTCCCTGAACAAATACAAAAAGGGGCTACTTAACCCAAAGCAAAGCAAGAATTAGATTTCTGATTAATACATACTGTGGCACTTTTGAAGATTTTTCTACTTTCATTTTTCTACTTTCATCCTTTCACAGCATGTAATATAATATCATGGAAAGTCTTGTTAAAAACCTGTCATTCTGGATTGCTAATCTGTTTGCATTTGCAAAACAAATGAGAACACTCACTAGTGCAAATCTGAACTCGTTCAAATTGTCAAAACAAACCACTTTTAATTTTTTTTTTCCTACAAAGGCAATCTTATAAAGATAGACAGTGGACAATGAGTTATAGTAATATTCTTCCATGTTCCATAGTTTTTAGCAACACCCACATTACTTTGTGCTAAATGAACACAGTGCACAGCTGACAACAAACAATCAAGTATTACAGTAAACACTACCGTTCAAAAGTTTGGGGTTGGCAAAATGTATTTAGGCTGCATTTATTGATCAAAAATATAGTAAAAACATTAATATTGTGAAATATTATTAATTTAAAACAACTTTCATTTGAATAAATTTTAAAATATAATTTACTGCTGGGATGGCAAAGCTGAGTTTCATTTTCATTTTGAGTTTCATTTTTGTGGAAACTGATTTTTTAGGATTATTCTTTGAACCGAAAGTTCAAAAGAACAGCATTTATTTGAAATAGAAATTTTTAGTAAAATTATGTCTCACTTTTGATCACACCCTCGATGAAAAAATCATTAATTTCTTTAAAAATCTATTTAATATGTTAAAAAATTAAACCAAGACAAGAAATATAGCACTACCTGGCAGCCCATGTGATAGGGATACGATGAGCAGCGTAAACGCTGAAGGAAAGCACGTTGGTGACCATGCCAGCTTCCTGTATGGGGGCTGTGGATCTGCTGCTGTGTGGCATGGTGTGGAAATTAGCATTGAAAGTGCTGCAGTACAGCTCCACAAGATCCAAGATAGCTGCAGTCAACTTCTCCACAATTGCCACTGTAAGGTAAAAAAAAAAGGGTTCTGTTGTTCACATACAAATTCTGATGCCAAGACACTTTAGAATGCTAGATATGACTGTACATTATCCCTTACATAAAGCTTTTTTATATTTTATTTATTTTATGTTCATAGAACACTGGATGGAGCAGCAGTACAAATTCAAATGTTAAAGCTGACAGAAGGACATTATTAGTTGAAAGTGTCCTGCACAATGCTACATCCTTCCTGTTTATGCCTATTTGAGATCACAGACTTCCTCATGGAAGGATGCTACATAAATACTCTTCCAACAAACAAGACACACTTGAACATATCCTCAACCGTCTTACCCCAGGAAGAGTCAAAATATACCAGTCAAGTTTGGACTCACTTGAGTGGACTGACTTGCATCTTTAACTAGATATTTTTAAATTTGATACGCTTAAGATGGATTTTCATAGATTAATATTAAGTTTGAGTCTAGAAGAAGGATGGAAATATCAAAAATATTTATAAAGGGCATTTGAAAATTTGCCAAATCCTCATGGTATTTAAAAACATAACTACAAAACTAAGAAGAAAAAAAATTAAGCTAATAAAAAAAAAAAAATTAAGTCATCAAAACTATGAACAGTTTGGATGTATAGTCATCAAAACTATAAAATAACACAAATGGAATTTATGTAAATAGAAGTTATGATTTTTGAGAATTATGTAGCGACCAAAAATGTTAATAATATATAAAGGTTAGATTTATAAAGGCTAAATATTTCACTGGTAGTGCATGCTTCTGTTTGACACAAAAATCAAAAAGAGCAGTATGCACTGTACCTCTGTTTTCTCTCTTCGCCAAGACACTGACATCCTAAAAAATGAACACAGAAACATACATACACTTAAGCATGAATACCAAAAAGAGAGTCAGGCTAAACTATGTCTAAAGAGGAAATGAAACTAGTGAAACCAGAAAACATTCATCCATGGGTGTTTCTAGCAGATATTTCTTGCCGTTTCAAAGGTTAGTGGTTTGAGCAAAGTAGAGAATTGTCTCTCTATTTATTTAAAAAACTAGAAGCAGCAAAAGCTGCATGTTTGCAGCACTGTGTCTCTTGTGTCTCACACGAGAGTAGCCAGCACAGCAGTATGTACAGTACATCCGATTTCTAAAACATTTCCCATGTAATGTTTGTGACCAAGTAAGTGTTCAAAGGTACCACCTTCTGCACTTTAGGCTGTAGTCTGCATGGGCAAGCTGGCAGCTGGTTCAAGGCAGCAGTGATGTCAGGTGTTTCAACAGCTGCTAGAGAAGTACACAAGGCCTTCACAGACTGCACTAACCGCTCCACATGCAATGGCAACTCAACCTGCAAATGACAGAAGACTTATAGTTAACAGAGTTAACTATAACAACCATGAATTGGATTAAGCATATTAAACATTATCGAAGAATTTTCAGATAAACAATGTCTGTAACAAGTTTACCTCTGATAAAAGAAAAGACTCAGCCTCATTGTGAAAGGTATCCAGGAGAAGAGTCAGTGTCTCCCTGTCACACAAACAACAATAAGAGTTGTCAAACACAGTGAATGTTGTAAACGCTCTACTATCATATTACAGCCTAAACTTCCTGACCTCCTCTTCATCGCTCTCACCTGGTCACAGTCTGTTTGATTGGCCTCTCTTGCAGTAGAATACTGTGGTTCATGGTGGATGGAGTATCATCATCCTCTGTCTGTTTAACAACAACAACAGCATAATGCAAACATTTAAAAATTAAAACACCTTCAGCATCTACACTGACAAGTTCTTAAATGGTTCCCTGTGGGAGTCTATGGTACTTTCTTCTTCTGTGGAACACAAAATATGATACTTGAACAAAAAAAGTTCCGGCATTCTTCGAAATACTGTATTATGTTTAAGTATTACCTTGTAGTATGGTCACATACCAAACATGTATTGTAATCTAAATGAAGGTAGCACAGATGCTGTGAGATTAAAAATGAATGGTTTTTGACATTTCCAAATGAGTTTGATGAACACCTGTGCAATGTGGACTGCCTTTTTAAAATGACTGACATTCATTTTGATTATATTAATTCAAAGCTGTAACTCAAGGTTTTTGGTGGTGTTAAGAAGTCTTAAAATGTTTCCTTCAGGTTTCAGCTGTTTCAGTTGTTCAGTAAGAGGAAAACATGTTATTAGGTCACTGCTGTCAGCTTTGGTCTTACCGTTCGGGCGAGCTCCATGTTGACAGAACTCCGTTTGGTAAGAAGGAGTTGAATGTCCCAGTCAAACTTCAAACACTGCTGGATGTACTCGAAGCTTGCCAGAGTCTGGTTGCTTAGCAGAAAAAGAAAAAAAAAAAAAAAGGGCAAAAGCAAATTTAAGATATACTGGTTCATAATTTATTTATATACATATAAACTACCGTTGAAAAGTTTGGGTTCAGTAAGATTTGTATTTATTTAGGAAATAAATTAATACTTTCATTCAGCAAGGATGCTGTTACATAAGCAAACTTAGATATGAAGCACAGCAGTTTTCAACTGCAGATGACTTATAAATAAAATAAAATACTCCAAAACTAGGAACTCAAATGATACATCCAACAATGGACAAGAACTGACAAAGAAACTTGAAACACAAGGGCTTAAATACACAGAGGGTAACAGACTAACAAGAAACAGGTGAAAACAATTAGGAGATAACAAGGGGAACACAAAGAGCAGAAACTAAAAGTCTAAAACACAAAAGCTCAAAGACACAAAAACAATTTAACATTCTTCCAAATGCAATGCAACAATTGTACAGAAACTGAAATTATTCCACTAGCTTCATACTCAAGCATGTACCATTGGCATTGTGGTTTATTGTTTCATTGTCACAGCACCCAGACAAGGCCTCTGTGAGTATGTTATTGTTCTGAAACTGATGGTTATGTATTTTACAGTCATACACACAATGTCTCTCCTTTTCACGGCCCTGCACAAGCACATGCTTATCAGGAAAAAAACACACTTCCTACCACACAGCTGCACCCACAGCAAAAACAACCAACACACACATTCAACAGAACAACACCTGCGGTCCTTGTCACAAAGATAAACTCAGCCTCAGTTCTGTCAGCTTTGCCCTTTAAGAAAAATAATATAACCGATTGTCTCATAAAAAAACGTCAAGTGACCTTAAAAAAAAAAAAGAAAAACAGGAAGAGCACACATTTGAGTGATTAGTTAAGTCTGCCTAAAAAAGGTGGTCGTGTCATGGGGAAACCTAATGTGGTTAAAGCAGTCCACAGACATAAGCACAGCTTGTTTTTATGCAACCACAATTGAAGGGCAACGGTTATATGACGAGGAGCTACTCAGACCACAAACCGCAGATCTTCAGTTCAGCTTGGAATCACCCCATTTCCCCCCACAACTCAAACGGCTTTGCAATGGACGTCCTTTTAACATGTAGTTCATTATGCTATCTATTGGATGGAAACTTTAGTAACACTTTAGGGAGCAAAATCCAACCCTAAACTCATATGCTGAGCCAACGTGAGATAGACATGAAGCCAATGGAAGACAAATGAAGATGTCCAAAAAATCCCATAATCCTGTTGTCAGCATTACAGGAAGAATACTGGATTATAAACAATTGCCACAACAGGCTAATCATGTTCCTGTGGAGAAGGTTGATTTAGCATAAAAAGATCAGATTAAGACTTATTATGTAACTTCTAATGTAAGTCTATGGAGGTTCTATGCATTTACTGTAGATAGCAAGCAAAAAAAAGTCAAGTCACTTTTGGTGAATCCTTAGTTCTTACTTTTTGAGGAACTCTGCCTGTCCGCAGATTTTCATCAGGTAGTCATCCACGTCAATCATATCCAGGTCATCATGGGCGTAGCAGAGTGTCTGATAAATCAGCAGGTCTATGGTTGATAATCCTGAGGGAAGAGGACAACAATATTACAATATAACAGCTACATTATGTAACTTTACTTGTGTGTTGAGAAACAACCAACTAACTACACTTTTGCCACAAGTAGATGTGATAAAAAGATATGTTGACTTTATCATCACATTTACAACTAAGTGAATGGAGGCAATAATATTTTTAGTGTTACATGATCCTTCATAATATATTATCTTTTGTTTGAATGGTTAACTTAAATTTGGTGCTCAATAAAATATTTCTTACTATTAAATGTGCTGGTTGTATTTGTTTGAATGGTTAACTTAAATTAATCAGTTCAAAAAAATATTCACTGATTAATTTGTATCCGTCTTCTTTATTTTACCAAAATGTATAAAAATTTAAATAATAATATTTTACTAGTATTTTTTCTTTAATTTGGTGGAAAATTCACCATACATAAATACAAAATAAAAAAAGGAGTATCATATGTTATTTAATTCACAGATATTGTAGATATTGACACCTTAAATAGTTTTGGGAAGGGGAGGAATTCACAGATATTGTAGATATTGACACCTTAAATAGTTTTAATGCAGTTAATTACTATCATATGTTATTTAATTCACAGATATTGTAGATATTGACACCTTAAATAGTTTTAATGCAGTTAGGTACTAATAAGCTAAAAACTTGTATATTAGCTAACTGTTTTTACAGGGTTAGCTGATCCTTTTTTTGATCATGGGTAGCCTGAAACTTGAGAATCCACAGTTTTAAAGTAACTTCCCCAAACACTGCTACACGAAACAAATGGCAGTTTAATTACATGCTAACAATGAGCATACAAAGAACAGATCTGCCCAGTGTGTTTCAAACGGAATTGGTTTATCTATAGCTAGATCAATAAGAGGTCATCAATTAGTGACATGTCGGTGTAGCGCTTCCTGAAAATAGACACGTTGACTCCTGATACAGTAAATTAGCACCTACTGATCTGAATACATTTAGTGGACAAGAAACAAAGAAGCAAGGAGATGGGAATTTTCCCTTGGCTCACCGCAATGTTCATCACTTCACTGGGAGGATGTGAAACAAACGAGCAGAGGTAGGGATGAACCAGAAAAATGTTAATCCACCCTACCCCCCTTTCCACAAATTACACCCTAACTGGGCAGATGTACTGCACGGCGGTCAAAGTGGGAGCACATTTTGGAGAAAACGCCTCTGTGTCTCTCTCGCTCTCTCTCCCTTTTGCACACACCTCAGTTTCTCCGTAGTTTCTCAATAATGAATTGGGCAGCTCTTCTGGAACATGAGTCTTGAGGCTAGATTCTTAATTTTTTTTTTTTTTTTCATGTGAATGGACCCAGATAAACTAATGCCAATCTGAGGCAGCAGAGAGGGCAAAAACTGAGAGATAATAAAAATAGAAATAAATTAGAAAAAAAAGGGAATTTAGGAACCTCAATATTATAATGTACAGCATGAAAGATATTTATTGAATGTACATTCATCAACTGTCTGACCGGGCAGACGGGGTAAATATATCACTACCCATCCCTCGAGCAGTGCTGTACAGACCCAACTATTTTTCCATGCCCTATGAACTATTTTGGGTTGACCTCCATCATTTTAACAAACATTTAGCAGATTTCACAGCTGCTCATGACACAAAAAGAGAATCATGTGAGAATGGCACCACAGTCCGCATTTATCATACATTGGCAGGCTGCCATAATAAAGAGCATCTGTCAGGCAAATCATGCCAGAGCGGGAAAAACAAAAGCAGTGAGAGTGAAAACATGTTCACAACATATTTCTTGGGCCTCTCTCTAATCTCACTGCATGGGGCCATATCTATCTCTCTGTGCGTGTGTATGTGTGTGTGTGTGTGTATGAGGGGGTTTGTGTGCGTTCTTCCAAAGCGGGTGAATGAAAAGCTGCCTCTTTTAATTGAGTACACAAAACAGATGGCTGGCAGAACGCCCATTCAGTGTAATGTTATTAAGAGAACTCAGGGTCTAGAGCCTCTCCAGCCTTTCCAATGAGATCCTATTGCCCCGTTCGAAAGCTTCAGGATGTGGAACAGAAAATACAACTCCACAGTTATAACCAAGCTCATGAGAGCTGATACAGAATATTTAAATGATCTGTATTGTTTGATTATAAATAATTGAAAGCACTTCAGTTCTTACCATCACAAGAGAATGTGAGTGGTTCTCTGAAGTGGTCACTATAAACCGTGACCTTTATGCTGACCCCCAGGCCCTGCTGCAGTTCATCTTGTGCCACACATGGACTCCAAACAAAGCCTGCATTTTTTGAGTAGTCATTGCATGGGTATGCCGATCGTAGCCTGGTGAAAACAGGAAAGCATATTAATAAATAAATTGGAGTGAATGGTCCTAATAAAAAAAATTATTATATACACTTTCATATACAAAAAAAAAAATTCTTTAAATATTTTTTCAATTATTGTAATATAATATGATATAATACAATATAATAATACAAATATAATATAATATAATATAATAAATATAATATTTTTCAGCATTTTTTAAAAGTGGTCACAAAAGACACTATGAATGAAAATACAAAATGTATAACTCACAAGTCAAGTATATGACAGAAGGCCGCCACTTCTTCATCTCTCTCTTCAGACACCTGAAAGAGCTCATAACCAAAGCCATTTGGCCTGGACCCCAGAGATACCTAAATGATTTTTAATAAATATTCCTTTATCTGACAGTTGACAATTTTTCGAAAACAACATCAACAGTAATAAAGATATATATAATATTTTATATAATTTTTATTATATATATATATATATATATATATATATATATATATATATATATATATATATATATATATATATATATATATATATATATATATATATATATATATATATATATATATATATTATTCATACACACACACACAGTTTATATAAACAAGCATTGTAAAAGGGAAAAATAATGCAATAAAATAATTAATATTATTATGAAAAAAAACATTCAGGAAATTAAAAAAAAAAGTACAATCTTAATGCTTACTGGATCAACTGATACTCTGCGTTGGCTTCTAGTACTCTTCTGCGCTGGAAAATAGGTGCGAGGAGGAATCTGAGGAGGAAGGGTGTTACTGCGAGCTACTGCCTTCCCTGATTTGTCCCCATGTACTCTCCGGCTTCTATTAGGTGACAGCCAATCCCCATTAAGCTTGCTCAGGGAGTCATTGAGGTTATCATAGTTCAGAGTGTCTCCAAAATAAAGCTTGGGCTGGTCCACCTCAGGAGTGAACAAGTTGACATCCCGTGGGGTTGAGCTTCGATGTACAATGAACGGATCATTCTGTGGGATGGGATTTCTGGGCGGTACTGGTGGCGGAGGCTCATCTAGAGATGGCAGCCCTTTTGACAACAATTGTGCTGTTCCTTCCAAATCACTTTCCAATTCGTCCAGGATGTAACGGGGCTCCTTACTAAATCCGTGAGACTCACCGCTGGATCGCGATAAGTTCGACACTCCAGGTTGAACGTGGTTGAGCATGGGGTCAGATCCAGAAACACCCTGCTGCAAATTATTCCTAGGAGGACTGGGAACACGTCTAGGCATGGAGGGCTCGCTCTTCGCGGGTGATGACTTGCTGGTTTCAGGAGGTAGAGTATTTGCTGGTCCCTTGTCCTGACGGTGGCGGGCAAGGGCGTCATACTCCATCTGCAGGGCCTCCGCTAGGACCAGCTCCCTCTGGCTGAGGCCGAGTGATTCCAGACAACCCCAACGCTGCTCCCGGTCATTCTGAGTCTGCGCCGCAGACATGTTCCTGGAGGGGGTGCTGCAGAGCACAGTTGGAATGCAGAAAGGAGCTGGATGGCACTACGAGTTGCACAACCGGTTCATTAGGCTCTGTTAGGAGATAAGAGTAAAAGGAAAAAAACACATAAGCCATCAACCTTCCACAGAAGGTTCCACAAAGCTAGCAACTAAATAAACATGCAGTGAAGCTGCAAAAATTACTATTTAAATAGAAATCCTGCATGTTCTGTGCATCTCTGTGTGAATGAATTGTGCAAATGCGTGGTTTAGTTTACTACATATAATAAAGTGTGTGTGACCGTCGCAGTGATTTCAGCATCTGCCGTCTCATTAGATGACACGTCATGAGAATTTTACCGTTTCATTTGAGTAAAACTACTGTCATACCATATACACACAGAAACTTAAACGTGCTAATGGCAACCTAATGGTTTAACTTGAAGAAATTGTGTCAGAAACATTACTATTGTACAGATGTAATACTACTAATAATAATAAAAATAAAATTATTAAAACTTTTTGTGTGAATATCAACACAATATTTTCTTTCATGTTTTAATTTTAATAGTAAACCCCCTACAGAATTTCTTAAAAAAAAAAAAAAAAAAAAAAAAACACACACACAACAACAACAAAAAAAACACCTTTGATATGAATATTGTAAAAATACATTTTAATAAATTAGCTTGTATTATGCAAACTTACTTAATTAGACTTAAACAGAATTGGGTAACAATGAAACAGAATGTAATTAAACCATTTTAGACTAAGGTAATGTAAATTTAAAAACAACCGAGCATGAACAATTAAACATCTGATCTTTCTTGCCTAAAATACCAAAAAACAAACAAACAAAAAAACTTCAATATCAGCAAATATGGTGGTACAGATATAGCAAGCACCTCTAGTATCTACAAATGGCTAAGTAAATAATTACATAAAGACAGAAGCATTTAACTAATGAAGTTCTTGAACCATATATGGATCAAAGTACCACATGTTCAGTCACAGATGTGTTTAAAGTAGCGCACATGTGTGGCTCTAACTTTGATTGTCGTTGCCTCTGATTATCTGGGTCTTATTGTCTTTGCTTGCTCAGCAAAAGACAAAGCCAAGCTGATCTTGCTCTTTCAGCACAGTCATCATCATTGCAACGCAGGTTCTTCTGCAGCACAACAGTTCCTCCGCAGTGGGGGGAAGCTGTTCTCTCTCCTGCAAGGAGACTGATGTGCTGTATTAAGAGGCTATTCCTGTGGAGTCACAGCTGGACAGATGCTAAGCTTCAAATTCAAATCGACCTGAAGACCTGCTGAGTGCTGCTCAAATGGGTTTAGTGTTCGATCAGCCTCATAACACATGTGCCATGACACAGCTGCCGCCCCATAATAGAGGCACAACCACTGGGCTTAATGGTCATCTATAACCCTGCACTATGGTAAATGGGTTCAGCTGGGAAGGTCTAAGGTCAAACGACAGTTTTCTGCTAGAATGATAATTGTTACAACTTGAATAAACTGCAGAGTGGTCCTAGACCCCAAAGTGGATTTAAGCATACCACTTTGTGTAAATTTATTTGGACTGTGGCTCAACAAAAAGGTTTAAAATGACAGTTTAGGCAAAAAATGAAACTTCTGTCATTATGACTTTCTTCAGAAGAACACGAAAGATATTTTGAATAATGTTGTAACTATTTTTGACCATATTTATGAAAGGCAATGGGATCCAAAACAACAGAACTGGACTTATTTTGTGTTCCAAAGAAAAAAAAAAAAATACCAATTGTACCAGATGTATGGGTTTGGAATGACAAAAAAGGGGGTAAATGATGATTTTCATTTTTGGGTGAACTATTCCTTTAAGTTCATGACCACTTGTGACCCATTGTTTCCTTCGTAGCATGACAACAGTGGCAGGGGGTCTGTTTCTCCGCCCACTAACACAACTGTAGGAAATTCTCACACCCTACCCCAGAAGATTGGCACCAGAACAAAAGACTGAAGAGGAAGCAGAAGGGCATCTGTTTGACAGACATTCCTGGACCCTTCCATTGATCTACATTTTGACCACATTTTGCATGCCTCTGGTCATCTCTGGTTATCTTCATTTAAATAAATAAACAAAACGTGTTCTCCAGATCAACAAAGGAAATGGAAGCAGTAACCTGACTGTGTGTTTTAGGCCTTCCATCAGCAACTCATCCAGCCACTTGTTTAGTTTCTGCCTGGCTGAACATGTGTACATATGGAGATCAGTGTAAACAGAAAGGACTCAGCACATTTTCAAAACAGGTGTGATGTGATGTGTTTACAGGAAGTCTGGCTTTCCACACGCAAAGTGAAATGCTGTTTGATGCCTCACAATACAGCCGGTCAGAATTGATTTGATGTTTTATATACATTTAAGGGATGGTTCACCCGAAAATTAAAATTCTTTCATTAATTAGGCTACTCACCATCATGACGTTTCAAACCCGTATGACCTTCGTTCATCTTCAGAACACAAATTAAAATATTTTTGATGAAATCTGACAGCTTTCTGACCCTACATCGACAGCCAAGCAACTGACACATTCAAGGCCCAGAAAGGTAGTAAGGACATCATTAAAGTAGTCCATGTGACCTCAGCGGTTCAACCTTAAAGGTTCTATGTAAGATTTTGACTCTACTAAAGCATGTAAATACCATAATATGTTTGCAGATATTTAAGAAACATGCTAAGTTAACATACTTCAGCTACAGTCAGTGATTTTCCTTTGAAAATGTGCGTTCCAGGCCGGAATGTCTGTGTTTGTTTTGGTTTGTGAAACCCGCCCACTGCCAGTTTACCCAATTGTATTTCGGCACCCCGGGTTGCCAGTTGGCGGAAAACAGCGTATTTCATTTCATTCATCATCAATTGTGCTCGTTCCTGTTTGTGTCATCAATCTGGCAACCTGCATGTGTCAAGTCTAAGGAGGAGGGGCCGGGTGAAAAAAACCCTCTCCGATATTTTGAATTTGGACTGCAATACCTAGTTCAACCACTCGGTGTCAATCCTAGATACAGCACCTTTAATTTTATGAAGATATGAGAACTCTTTTTGTATGTAAAGAAAACAAAAACAACAACTTTATTCAACAATTCTTAAGCGGAACATTCAGTACACCTTGCCGTGCCACTGAATTCTGTTTTTTAATGAAAAAAACTTATGCCAGCGACCCCTAAGATATGCGTCATAGGAGTTCAGCCAAATTATAAGGGGCTTCTTTATAAGGCTAATTTCTCAACTAGTAGTCCAAGCAACCCTTAACTAGTCAATTATAGTCTTTTTATAGTTGACTCAGCTGAAATACAAACTAAGCGACCAATAAAATGGCCTATTGCTCAACGTTTGTTGCGAATGTGAATGTTCAGAAAAAAACTTGAGGTTATCGTAGACAAATACGCCTTCTTAGGACATGGTGTTAGAGTCAGCTCCAGGACAGTTACGCACATAAACAATCTTGTGCTAAACACTTCCGAAAAACCAGATGTGTTTGTAAACAGTGATCTCAGGCATCAACAGATGGACTGTACAAATATAAATGCAACACCTTCTAGACGGCCTTTCTGGGGCTGTCCTCCATTCCCGGGAGCACTGGCCTCCCGTAGGCTTCCTATGTAGAGCCTCATGACTGAGCTTTGGCCGGAGGGGTGCAGTAAGACAGGAGGGGTGGCAAGGAGGGTGGATCTGCATTGTTCCACAGGGACCCCAGGCAAGCCAGATACAGGCCCCCGGAATCAATCCCCTGCTGGGATATAATCCCATTCAATCAGGGGTGGCTCCCAGATTGGCCGAACAAAGGACAGGGAGGAGTGAGGGCAGCCGCGTCACGTGAGGCAGAGCCGACTCAGACATGTTCACACGGCTTGGAGAGACAAAGACAAAGAGACCGCTGTCATCCCTGTCCCCCATATACACCCATCCCCCAACACACCCAACAACAAATATCACACGGCTCCCTCCATGCCCAGGGTGATCGCTTATGCTAGTTCCAGCTGATCAGGGCTTGTGCGCCGTATGCTGAGGTCTTCCATCATCAATACGCCTCTCTTCCTGTGGCATTCCCACCCTAATATTGGTTCAAAGACCTCTAGACTAGCCGAATCTCTACTGTGATCTGACAGGCAGATGGTGGTGAGCAGGCCCATATACAGCCAATGAGGTAACATTCAGCCTCTGAGGCATCCAGTGGGAAAGTCAGAAGAAAATCAGCATTGACATTTGACAAACACAAAACAAACTTCAAATAAAGTAAAAACTAACTGTTAGCCCCAGACCTCCGATTTAGAAAAACAGAGAACAAGGCCAAACTCAGAAACCGCAAATCCCACAGGAAGGAGACTCAACCAAACGCATGGCACCTCTGACCTGTTGCGAAGAAGGCGCCTGGCCGAGAATGCCTTTAGAGTTCAGACACCACAGTTTTACCTGGTTCTACATGGTTTGAGGAGATTTTGGTGCTGATAAAACATTAATGGTTGCTTTTTTTTACCCTGTCTGACAGGTCTTAGGTACATGGATGGTTTCAGAAATACAATACGTGACATTCTGCACACTGAAAGACCTGAAAAAGGTAAAATGACTGAGGCCAATTCCAGATTGTCATGCTGAAATAAACAATGCAGACTGAAATACAAAACTGGGATCATGCATCAAACAAACAAGGAACTAAACCTGGAAGAAAACAAGGTTTTAAATCAAAGATGAATAACATTTTCTTTCTTAGTCACAAAGCACTACAAAACATTAGTTTAGCTCTTGTTCGGCCAAGCGTCATGGTGATTCAGAAATAAGCAAAATCTTGAAACAGGTTTGCAGAGTCTAAACCCAAATTGTGGTTATTGTGTCATATATATGCACTTTTATGTTTCTAAACACTGTATGGCAGTCTAAACTTCTCTCTTTCCTGTGCTTCGAGTTGCATAAACCTCCTTGTGAGTCACTATAATTAATGCAAATATTTTACTTTAAAATACAGTTAAGTCCTGAATAAATTGAAGCTTGAGGAGATGCATCATGCAGCTTGTGATACTGACTGTATGCATTATCAAAAAAAAAAAAAGTATGCTTCATTTGTTTTTTGAGTATAAAAACACATGGTTCCTTTGGGATGATCTGAGTTATATATATATAAATAAAATTGAAATAATAATTATAATTGAAAACGATGGCAAATAGCCTTCAAGCGGTGTTCAAACTGTAAGAAAATGAATAAATAAATGTTCTTAAAACATATATAAATAATGAAATGAATTAAGATTTTCTAATTTAGCATGACTGCATTATATTTTATTCTAAATTATATTTGTCTTGGGTTTTAGATTGTAAATGACTTTGTGACATATGGTAACACTTAAGAATAAAAACAAATAATATTAAAAATATGTAATTTTTTTTAAAAAATCATATAAAAAATAAATATAACATGCAATATCATTCAATTAGCATTCATTAAAAAAAAATACGATTCAATTAAAAAAAAGCATGCAATATCATTGCATAGCAACAGACACCATCATGCTTCGTTTCTGTTTACAGCACTTTCACCTCATATAGTTTACAAATTATTTTAAATCATTAAAAAATAAACAATTAAAATGATTAAAATGTCTCTTTTAAATACAGATCTGTTTGAGTTCAAGAGCCAAAACTTGTCAAGTCGATATCTAGCCAGTCGTTTTAAAATAGAAACAGACTATAATATGAGCAAACCCGTGGCGTTCAAACGCCTCTGAATGTTCCGGCCACCTATTAAATATTCGATTTAGAGCAGAGCTAGAGTGTTTCGTTCTCAGCTCGGGAGAACCTTAACCTAACACAAAGATTTTAGAAAAATTTAGAGTCACTGAGCAAAAACAGCTGGTCGTATATAAATACGAAGCGTTCTCAGAGCTCTCTGTTATAGTGAAGGAAAGCGCATATCACATACCGTGTGCACGGCCTCTTGAGCGCCTGGGTCATAGTCCTTCTCGTTTATTCTCAGGCTCAATCGTTGTTCTTTGATAGATGGTGATCAGGCAGCCGTTTCCGGTATCCACTAGCAGAAGATCAGGGCCAAATCAAGAGCGCGTCTCTGTTCATCCATATGAGACGCACGCTCTTTCCTCCCTCCCTCTCTCTCTCTCTTTCTCTCTTTCTCTCTCCCCTGTTTATCTGACCGACTTGCGCTGTGGTTTTCGTCTTCAGTTCAAAGCTCAGCCAGTTCTCATTGGATGTGTAAAGACAGAGGATTCGGGTTATGAGGAACAATAGCAGACTCTAGTGGATAGTACAGGTAATTGCATCCCATCATGACGCCTGACATCAAACACTGCTGTGGTACGTAAAAACTTTTCCTTCAAAGTTGTAAAAAGACAATGTGTTGCCATAAAATGTAGTCCTACATAAAGCTACATATATACACAAAAGCACAATATGAGGCCTACTTCAAACATGCATAAACCAAATAAGGAAATACCTACAGGTAAGATCAGCTGCGTCCCAAAGTTAAGTGCGCGTGAGATGCTCCGCCTCCGCAGGATTTCCTAATTACGCCACCAGGTGTTCCCGATTACTGCTCCTGTCGCAAAGCAACGGTACCAGAGGAGAGCTGCCATCCTGACAGGATTAGGGTTGTAACGGTATGATATTTTTCACTGTATGATAATCGTCTCAGAAAATATCACGGTATACGATATTAAACAATCAAAACAGGGTTTTTTGGTTGAAAAAATGTTTGAAAGCATGTGTTTATTCAAATTTCATTAATCAAAAACAATAAAGTAAATTTCATCATTGATTATATATTAGTTTAACAACATATTTATCATTAATAATTCATAACAATTCATAAATTATGGTGGTTTCTGTACTAAAAATAAAGGCATACAAAAACAAATAAACCAAAAAAAATAAACAGTTTAAGTAATGTTTTAAAATGTAATCAAATGAAAACAACTTTTATCTTTTTATGCAAATGACTTCTTTTTATGTTTTCGCAAAGGGCTGCACAACAGAGATTTAATAAATAAAAATGAGGGGAAAATGATATTCCTTAAAAATGTTTCTATAAATTATTATTATTTTAGAAGTAGGCTACATTACAGTACAATCCTAATTTCTGTCAATTTCTTCAAGTTACAAAGCAGACTTTTATTATGACGGGTTGTAGTGAAGAGCTTTGAGTGTCAGAGTGTATTTGACAGTGGTTTTCTCAAATAAAATGATGAAAGGATTATTAATTGCTCTCTCAGTGTGGCTCTCAGTGGTGAGACACAGAAAACAAACAGATTATATATTTATATAGCAGTGTTTTTGCGCTTTGATATTCACAGACACTAGACCATGCCGTTATTTGACAGCTCTTTTTTTGATTTATTCATCAATCCATCAAATCACTCTTTTATGTGTCATCTGCATTGTAGCCTACTGTAAATTCATTGTCATGACTGGATTCTGGGATTAATGCTGCATTCCAGGCAACCCGTAACCTGTGTTTTTCCAATCTTCTACCCGTGAAAGTGCACTGGAACAGCAGTCAAACCCGTGACTTCCCACCTGTGAATTCATACTAGATCGATGTACTCCCAGTTCTGAGCCCTGATGTCACATATCCCACGAAACAACAATGGCAGCCCCTATGGATAATATTGCCTACGTATGCGGTGTTTATGGAAGTGGTACACGGTGAGAAATAGACTTTAGGAGGACAATATAACATAGCAATAAATGTAATAATCTAGCTACAATTCCTTGCGCTCAGCCAGTTTGGCGTGACCTGCCTGGAACGCTACAAAGTCGTGGTTTAAAGTCATGATTTACGGGCTCAAAAACCTGCCTGGAACGCAGCATAACTCCACATCAAGGAAATCATAAGGCTTTAACCTTAAGCTATAAATGGGACCTAACTGTATCTGCACGGTGGGATGGTGTTCTAAAATATAGGTAAACATGTTCGATGTGTTTACTCTTTTTGCAGCCGCTTTGCGACCACAGTTTTTGTGTCCAGCTGTGTCTATCCTCGAGGACAAATAAGCGTTTGTCTTTTCTATATCCAAAGTATTCCCATACTGCCCATTTTAATTTATATTTGGATGTGGGTGGGATAGAAATTAGAGATAACGGCATCCATCTCTGATGTTGTCTCCGCTGTACGTGTGGGTGGAGCAACTTGAGAACAGTTAAGTGGAAAGTTGTTGCCTAGGGGCAGGTGAGATTCTGCATATTTTATTTTCTCCTAATACCGTAGATAAGCAAATGTACACGGTATGATCATCGTACATGTTTATATTGCGGTATATCGTCATACCGGTATATCATTACAACACTAGACAGGATAGGTGGAGCCAGAATTGCTCGTTTTTGTTTTTGTGTGTTATATCACACCAAAAAAATCCCTAGCTGAATAAAATGCAAATAGAGACATTTTATATGATGAAACATCAACACAGTAAACAATTGTGACAATATATGGTTGATCAGTGTTCTTCAAACCATCTCAGATATTTTTAATATAAAAAAAGTAATCTATAATGCAATGTTAATCGACTTCCATCACTGCATAGAATACTGTAAAAAGTTTGATTTCTTCCGCATTCTCTGAATCACAAAAGGAAGTTATTTCAAACACTTGACTGATGTTATTAAAGGGGTCATATGATGTTGTTAAAAAGAACATTATTTTGTGTATTTGGTGTAATGCAATGTGTTTATGTGGTTTAAAGTTCAAAAAACATTATTTTCCATATAATGTACATTATTGTTGCTTCTCTATGCCCCCGCCTTTCTGAAATGCGTTGATTTTTACAAAGCTTATCATTCTGAAAAGCAAGGTGTGCTCTGATTGGCCAGCTATCCAGTGCGTTGTGAATGGCTGAATGCCCCAAGCGTGTGACAGAAATATTACGCCCCTTAAAATACTGTGATGCCAAGTCTTGGTGTGACGAGACAAAACCAATAAAACCCATTACAAATGAGGCATTTGTAGCATCCAGTGGGGACATAATTACTGATTATAATGATTTATACTGTCTTTTTAGCACTGTGTTGCGTATCGCACCGAGTAAACATAAAACCATGTCTGCAATTGTGATCTGAGAAACAACAAACAACAAGCCTACTCTACTGCACAAAACTTGTGTTTGAATCATCAGTGGCAAATACTTTAAATATGTAAACGTACTTACAGGCTGTGAGTCAGAAGTGCCAGACTGTCCTTGCAAAGTTGGAATTGCCCCACTTTATAGAAACAACCTTTGTGCACAGAAGCGTTGTTGGCTAACGTACTGGTTCAGGAAACATACCTTGTCCACCGTAAAATGCGCTGCACACATCTGAATATTTGGGTTGAACTGTTCTGGAACAGTGTTGTAAATACAACTCAACCACTGATTTCTAGTTGTGTCCTCTTTTGGATGGCCAAACAAAGTAGTTTAACTTTCACAATGAAACACATACACCTTTTTTTGCATGAACATTTGGGCAGTGTTATGCAAATCTTCCTACATCGTGACGTAGACATGTGGGGGCGTGTTAGAATGAGCCGTTTTAGGTAGAGGAGTGGTTGACTCTTAACTCTTATAAAGAATATCTCTTTGGATTTGAGACTTTAGTCTTTGCAACTTTACAGATAATCTTTATGCACCAAGAGCTTGTTACATTCCAAAGAGAAAGGAAAAATTGAAATCGCATCATATGACCCCTTTAAGTGAATTTTGACTTAAATATGTCATTAAATATTCTCATTCTTGGACAACATGGTGTTATCATGGTATCATGATACATGTTCTAAAGACCATGTAGCCTACTATTAAGCAAATTAAGTGATAGTTCACCCAAAAATGAAAAAAACATGCACAGACAAATCCAAATTAAACCCTGCGGCTCATGCATTGATGATACATTGATGTGTAAAGACACAAAATGATCGGTCTGCAAGAATCTGAACAGTATTTATATAGTTTTTTTTTTTTTTTTTTACCTCTGATTCACTCAGTGTCCGAACTGTTAGAACTCTTGTGAACGTGCATCACAGCAGCAGGTGGCGGTATTGCACTTAATAAGTCTGTGATCTGCCATAAAACAACAAGAAGAAGATGATGTCCCAGGTAATATACTACGATGTTTATCAGGGGTTGAATGGGGAGCTTGCAGAATATCACTGAAAAGAATATACTGTACATTAATCAGGTCAAGCCTGGATTATGGAAGTATTATCTATGGATTTGCATCTGAAACCTTACTTAAGATTGAAACTATACAAAGTCAAGCTCTAAGAATTTGTTGTGGTGCCTTCAAAACATCTCCCATTGCAGCCTTGCAGGTAGAACTTGGAGAAGCTCCTCTTTACTGCGAAGGTATAAGCTTAGAATGAATTACTGGGTTAATATAAACAGGGCATAAGGAAAATCATTCAGTAAAAGGAGTTATGAAAGAATGCTGGGAACATGGGAATAAGACTATTAAAAGCTTTGGATGGACTGCTAACAGGGAAGCATTAGAAGCTGGTATTGATGGATTAGAAGTTTGCCCAATAGTGTTTTGTATCTAATATTCCACCATGGATATTCCCAAAGCCATTAGTTGATTTTCAAATTCAAACGCAAATTAACAATGACAAGGATATCCCCAAGAACATTATTGCACAGCAATATATAGATCAAAGCTATACATCGTGGTTGCACATATACACAGATGGTTCTAAAGATCCTGCCTCTGGAAGAACTGCTTCTGCAGTGCATATCCCTAAATTTCAATGTGATATCAGCAAAAGATTAACTGATAATGTATCGGTGTATACAGCAGAACTTATTGCCATTCTGGTAGCACTTCATTGGGTGGAGGATGTAAAACCTAGGTTAGCAGTCATCTGTTCTGATTCTTATGCAGCACTTTCAAGCCTTGCAAGTGGACTAAAATCAACTAGGCAAGATATTATTTATGATATTCTAGCAAGTTTATTGAGAAATAGTAATACTAGTCTTATTATGTTTCTGTGTGGGTCCCTGCTCTCATGTGGGAAAGTAGAGGCTAACGAAGTGGCTGACAAACTAGCTAAGCAAGCTTTAAATCATGCAGATGTTGACATACAAGTGGCTCTTAGTAAAAAAGAGGGTTCAGGCTAAAGTGAAAGAAGTCACTCATAGTAAATGGCAAGAAGCATGGGATGTTGATAGCAAGGGCAGACATCTTAATAGCATCCAACAACTTGTAGGAAATGGAAGAAGTGTATATATAGAACAGGAAGGAAGATATTATCATTTCACGTCTTAGAATTGGACATTCTGGACTAAATTATTCCCTTTTTAAAATAGGAAAGCATGCAACAGGTAAATGTAGAAATTGTGATGAATTAGAGACAATAGAGCATATTTTATTTTCATGTCAACAGTACGAAAATGAAAGAATATTGCTTATTCAAGAAATGGAAAAATCGGACATTAACACTTACAATATACAAAGCTTTTTGGAATGTAATTTTGAGCAATGGAAGAAGAAAAAAACAAAAAATAAATATATTAAAGACATAGGGTTATACGGGATAATTTAGTTTTTTTTTTTTTTTTCTTCATTTCCTTGCTTGTCGGGCTCCACACTCCAGTTTGGTAGGTGGCGGTAATGCACCATAAGCTGGTTTGCCAACCGCCATAAAAATTCAGAAGAAGAAGAAGAAGATGTCCCAGGTGCCTGCTTAATTTGGATTTGTCTGTGCATGTTTCTCTCATAGATCCTGTTACCATTTGCCAAGCATTGTAGACTGAGAGACTGCAACGCCTGAAGCTAAAAATTATGTAATTTGTAAACATAATTTGTGTTCTACTGAAGAAGCAAAGTCACCTACATCTTAGATGCCCTGGGGGTAAGCAGATAAACATCGAATCTTCATTTTTGGGTGAACTATTGCTTTAAGCACGATGTAGTCAGTATTAGGCTTAATGTAATGCTGTTTGTGACCACAGCAGTAATTGCAGGCAAGTTTGACCTGTACATTGTGTGACCTTGCTTGGCATAAACTGCATTAAAACCTTGAAAGCAAGGCACTGAGCAGTTTAACTTGGTATTCCAAACACCACAGTGAAGTCTGTCAGTGCCTGGCAAATCTGTATATAATGTGGGAATAGCAGTGCAGGCCTTTGTCTTCAAGGTTTAGTATGCAGGATTGCCTTTTGCAAGCTGAGGAGCCTGGAACAAACTACAGACTGCATACAAGATAAGATTTCCCAGCTGCTTTCGGTATATTTTTCCATAGGTAAACTTCTCAGAGATATTTTTTTCTGCATAATTTTGAAATAATATTGGTCTGTAAGCTGTGTAATATTTTTTTTTTTTTTTTTTTTTTTTTTTTTTGAAGCTCCACAGTTGTATGGCCTCTGGAATATAGAGTATTATTTTAAATAACCATATTCCTGCCACAGTTTCTCTGATTACTTATCTTCTAGATGCATCTTTACATTTAATACTGCCTGCAGTTTAATATTGAAAGCCACATAATACAATCATTTCTGTAGCTACAAAGTGTTTGTGTGTAAAAGTCCATTAGCACATAATGTCTATGAGTTGTCATACTGTGTCTATTTGTTGATGTTTGTGCATTTCTGATGCTTATAATACACTTAAATGGAGAAATGTGTTCAAGGGGATAGTCTGTGTGGCTATGTTCATGTAGGCTGTATGTGTGATGTTAAACTGGGCTAGTGTGTCACTATATTGTAACGGATGATGTAAAGTTCCCTATCAAAAAACGATGAGTGTTTGTAACAGAAGGCCATTGATAAAGAAAGAGTACGTCTCAGCCTATCATTATAAAGCTATCATGCTATATATGTTTGTAGCCAGCATGTTAAAGAAAGAGTATATATGTTTGTCCAGCCTATCATTATAAAGCTATCATGCTATATATGTAGCATTAGCACATCCAGTTTTGTTTACATAATATATGTCTCTTATGCTCACCAAGGCTACATTTATCTGATGTTTAAAAAAAAATAAAATTATATATATATAAATATATATATATATATTTTTTATATATATATATATATATATATACCCTGAAAGTGAAAAAAAAAAAGTGAAAGTGGTAGTTCTGGCTGTATGTCTTCAGAACTACCTTAATTCTTTGTCGCATAGATTCAACAAGGTGTTGGAAACATTCCTCAGAGATTTTGGTCCATATTGTCATGACAGCATCACGCAGTTGCTGCAGATTTGTCGGCTGCACATACATGATGCAAATCTCCACATCCCAAAGCTGCTCTATTGGATTGAGATCTGGTGACTGTGGAGGCCATTTGAGTAAAGCGAACTCATTGTCATGTTCAAGAAACCAGTCTGAGATGAATAGAGCTTTGTGACATGGTGCATTATCCTGCTGGAAGTAGCCATCAGAAGATGGGTTCACTATAATCATAAAGGGATGGACATGGTCAGCAACAATACTCAGGTAGGCTGTGGTGTTTAAACAGTGATCAATTGGTACTAAGGGGCCCAAAGTGTGCCAAGAAAATATCCCCCACACCATTACACCACCACCACCAGCCTGAACTGTTGAGACAAGGCAGGATGGATCCATGCTTTCATGTTCTTTATGCCAAATTCTGACCCTACCATCTGAATGTTGCAGCAGAAATCGAGTCTCATCAGACCAGGCAACGTTTTCCCAATCTTCTATTGTCCAATTTTGGTGACCCTGTGCGAATTGTAGCTTCCGTTTCCTGTTCTTAGCTGACAGGAGCGGCACCCAGTGTGGTCTTCTGCTGCTGTAGCCCATCTACTTCAGAGTTTGACATGTTGTGTGTTCAGAGATGGTATTCTGCATACCTTGGTTGTAACGAGTGGTTATTTGAGTTACTGTTGCTTTTCTATCATCTCTAACCAGTCTGCCCATTCTCCTCTGACATCAACAAGGCATTTTCGTCCACACAACTGTTGCTCACTGGATATTTTCTCTTTTTCGGACCATTCTCTGTAAACCGTAGAGATGGTTGTGCATGAAAATCCCAGTAGATCAGCAGTTTTTTAAATACTCAGGCCAGCCCGTCTGGCACCAACAACCATTTCACGTTCAAAGTCACTTAAATCCCCTTTCTTCCCCATTCTGATGCTCGGTTTGAACTTCAGCTAGGTGTCTTCACCATATCTAGATGCCTAAATGCATTGAGTTGCTGCTATGTGATTGGCTGATTAGCAATTTGTGTTACCAAGCAATTGAACAGGTGTACATAATAAAGTGTCAGTTGAGTGTATATCTACATGTGTGAGAGTGATATTGTACTGTGTATGTGAGTGAGTGAGTGTTATGCTAAAAATCATTAGGATATTAAGTAAAGTAAAATATATCAAAATATGCATTGCTAAGCACTTCATCTGGACAACTTTAAATGTGATTTTCTAAATATAAAAAAAAAAAAAATAATAAGATTTTTACACCCTCAGATTGCAGATGTATAAATCTCAATTTCAAAAAACTGACCCTTATGACTGGTTTTGTGGTCCAGGGTCACAAATGTTCAGGATCCATTTCTTATTAATCAGTGTTGAGAAAAAAAATAAAAATAAAAATGCCATTCAGTATTTCTGTGGAAATACAAATTTCTTCAGAATTTGTTAAATTGAAATTTCAAAAGAACAGCATTTAGGCTAATTGGTTTTATTTTATTTTATTGGAACAATGTAAAGTCTTTGCAGTCACCTTGGAACAATTGCAATAATATGCTGAATAAAAAGTCACTTTCTTTAAAAAAAAAAATTGTTGAAAGATACCTAGTTTTATTTGTTTATTTGTTTGTTTACAATTTTCTTTGAGTGCCAAATTAATAGTTAATTTGTTATCACAAACCACATTGCCTTTCAAAATAATCTATAACCAATGTGGTGCATTTGTGTTTACATGCCATGTAAGATTTTAAGACCTGTTTGAATAATCCTGTCAAAACATTGTCATAAAAATAAAGCAGCCCATCCTTTTTTATGGCTTCACATTAAATTTGTTTTTAGCGTTCAGTGTGTTTTAGCCTATTTGTGACCCTAGACCACAAAACCAGCCATAAGTAGCACGGGTATATTTGTAACGATAGCCAATAGGCTAATACATTGTAGGGGACAAAATGATCGATTTTTCTTTTATGCAATATCATTAGGATATTAATTAAAGATCATGTTCCATTTAGATATTTTGTAAATTTCCTACCGTAAATATATCAAAACTTTGTTATTAGTAATATGCATTGCTAAGAGCTTTATTTGGACAACTTTAAAGGCGATTTTCTCAATATTCCAGATTTTCAAATAGTTGTATCTCAGTCAAGTATCCTATATCCTAATAAACCGTACATCAGTGGAAAGCTTATTTATTCAGCTTTCAGATGATGTATAAGTCCCAATTTAAAAAAAAAATACAAATAAATTATGACTGGTTTTGTGGTCCAGGGTAACATTTATATATTCTTAATATATGCATTAATCACGTGGTATTAAACTGACGCTTCGCGTGACGTTGCTGAAGCGCAGCTCGAATGCAGATGATGGGAACACCTGTCCTGCTGGAATCGGAGGCGCGCCCACAGGAGCGAGCGTGGAAGCGAGCGCGCACTCTGAGAGGGTCGCACGCCACAGACGGATATAACCGCCTTTACCGCATTACAGAATCAACCTGCATTATATCTGGCCAAACCAACAGCGACACAGGTAAGAGAGCGATGCTATCACAGCGCTGTCAGGGGTAACACATTACAAGCAGCTGACCTTGTTCCACAGGAGATAAAAGCAGGCTAGATTTGTGTTTCTTCAATACGGCGCTGCTGCTTCAGTAATCCTCGCGCATCCCGCGTGCTTCAGCCTCTCTGCGCATCTCTGAGTGATGCGGTCTTCTTTCTGCTGCTCTGCGCAAAGCATCAAAGCCTGGAGATACCGGCAATATCTCACGAAACGGTAGAGAAATATAAACGCAGCCTCATTAATGTCACCAACCATAGGTGAATAAACTCGGGCGTTTCGAGGCTGTCAAGTTAGTTGTTTTTGAGGCCGAATGTTGGCCAAGGATGCTGTAGGAAGTGAAAGTGTCATCGCCCCTATCCAGGGCGCTTCTTGTAGCTCAAGGATATTTTGAGAACAGGACAAACATTTGCTGCTGTTGCGTTTTATTACACGAGGAACCTTCAGGCCGCGTTTGAGGGTTAATATTGCATTGTAATATAATTCACAGGCTTTAAGAAGGTAAGTTTTGCCTGCGTGGATAAAATAAGTTTGACATAAGGGTTAAGATAGAAAATCATCTAAAGATTGTCAATAAATATTATATTTTTATAAACATATATGCATGCATATTATTTTCTAAAATGTGATTTATATTGGCTTTAATTGTAGGATGAAAAGTTGTAGGCCTTAAATGCACAATATCTATCTATCTATCTATCTATCTATCTATCTATCTATCTATCTATCTATCTATCTATCTATCTATCTATTGTTTTATCATCATCATACCTAAAATAAAGCCTATCCAAAATAAGTATAAAGTATAATATATCTTAGTGTCAATCAGGGACTCCTCTTGCATAGTTTTGAATGTGTAAAATTCTGTATGATCTTTGACTTAACTTTATATATTCATATCTGTGGATCTACTACAGGGAAAAGGTTTCCATTTATAATCTTTGACTGCCACTTTGGGACACTCAGAGCAGCTGAATTAGTCCACTAACAGAACTCTTTTTTTTTTTCCGTCATGAATTAAAGATGCAAAACTGCCCACATCAGATGGTATCTGTGGCCATGTGACCTGGCCTGGGCCCATATTCCCACTGAGTTGGACCCATGCTCTGAATGATCCAGAGATGTACATGTCATCCCCCATTCAGCAGTCTTTGTCATATTGTGTTGCAATCATTCATGGAGGTATTTCATAGAGCTTAACGGTTAGTGAAATTTGATAACTACTGGCAGCCAAACAATAGTTTTTCTATCCTGATTAGGAATTTCTAAAGAGTAATTTAACAGTGTCAGATTAAATCTTGGATTTATCAGAGCAAACAGTACAGCTTGCATTTTAACTGGTAACATGATCTGGTAGCCTACATCTAAAAAAGTGAATGGAAGTTAAAGTTACAAATGTAATCAAGTCACCTTTATTTTTATAGCGCTTTATAGAGTTTCAAACCAGCTATACAGTATTAAAAAGAAAGTAACAACTAATTATGCAAACATCAAATATAATAGAAGTGCATATAATTTTAGGTTACAAGTTTTGAAAGAATATGATGAATGGATGTATGTATGTACAGTATAGCTCAACTGCATTAAACCCAACTCCACTTCTTATTCAATGTCCATCCTCTGTAAGTCGCAGTGACCTCACCACACCACTAGATGCTGATATTCCACTCATCTTCTATTGCTAGCTCTGATTGTGTTGCAATGTAATCCCCAGGAAACATTTATATATACATTTTTGTAGTTTAAAAATAACACTTTTTAGTGTTTAATAGGCAGTTTTTTTAATATATATAAAATGTATTCTATATTTTGTGTAAAAATTAAAATTACCTGCACACCCCCCTCACCATCTATAGAGGTATTTTCTGCCATATGGTGAATTTTGAGAAATCCTTTTACTTGGCAACATGTTAGATGTGGCTCAACCCTGTGGATACTCCCACTGAGCCTGCAATTAAAACAGCATTAGAGAAACCTGCGATTCTCTCTCAGCACCTTCTGCCACTTAAAGAAAATTTAAATGGGGAAAAGCTCACATTTTTTGGTCAGATTTATGTAAATAAATCCACTTTGCTGTCAAGTATTAATTAAAGATTCATACACAGAAGATTAATGAAGTTATTTAGGAAGATTGAATGACTTGCTGCATAAAATGCGATGCGTCTTTAATTAAATAAGGTCAAGAGATGATGTATGGTGCGTAATTTAATTTCATCCACTAGCATTCCCATCTTTCCCCTCCTCCACAGCTCAGATTCACCTATTCTCAGGTTTCTTACTCTGCAATGGGATGCTCACCTTTTACTTCACAGAGTTTTGTTTCTAGAGGTGACATTTTTAGCTATGCAACAGCATCTTTCTCCAGAGGGGGGCGAGAGGTGCGTCTGGTAAGTGGAGCCTGGCCCGGTGCCGATTAGAACTGTTGCACGCTGGAGGGAAAGGAGAGACTGAAAGAAGATGGAGTCAGGCTGGGGCCTCATTCTAGTTTTCAATCTCTGCCTGGCTCTGTTTCTTCCTCAGAGAGGACAAGAAAAATGAGAAAGGCCGAAACAATGGGGTCAGCTGAAACATTTGCTTGTATTTTAGAGCAGTATGTTTTAGGAGACCACTCCAGGGTCTTGTGTCTGTTTGCTTGAATGGACCGCTAATGGAAGATTGTTATAGCCCCTAATGTGCTCTTCGTCCAGATTCAGCTGAGTCAGGGCAGTTGATAGTTATGGATTTCAGACTGGCATAAAACTAGGAGGACACATTACTAGCTGCATATACATTGATTTTTTTGTTTGCAGAGACACAACTTTATCCCAGCAATGAGTAAAGAGGCCTTGCTGGGCACACTTACACAAATTAAGGTTAATAATTGATTGTTGTAGATGATTGGTTATATGTTAAGGTTATAAATGATGTATGTCAGTATTTGCTAGGCCCCCAAATTAAGATAATTTAAGTCATTACATTATTTTGCCAAGTGAAATCGTTGCACTTTACATGGAAGTGGCTTTTGAGGTCAATTTATTGTTTCTGGCCTACGGTCCACCACAAATAATTATGTGATCAATTTGTCTGACCAAGGTAGACTTAAATGGGGTTTGTATGTGTGTTTGTGTATATGGAAAATTTTATGTGTATTTTAATATATTATCTTACATATCTTTAAGTTTGAGTATTTTTACAATTTTTATAAATAATTATTTTAATTGTTATACATGTCAAATATTTAATGTTCAATAGAATATTTACAAATATTTTATATGTGACCCTGGACCACAAAACCAGTCATAAAGGTCAGTTTTTTAAAATTGAGATTTATATATATATTAAAATCATTTTAAATTGTTTAAATTGAATATGTATTAAATGTAATAAATATTGTAAATAATAAGTGCAGCTGGTAGGCAGACTGATATATTGTTCCTTGTCTGCTTCCTACCACCGTCACTCATAATGTTCATGGGAAAGCCGAGATTCTCTGTTAATATCATTATAGAGAACATGAAGTTACCCATGCATTTCACTGCATGACTCACTCCTGTTTCCTTATTAAGCCCTTCCTGTCTGATGCACTCTGAATATTTTATCATGGCCCAGTAGCTAACTATTCGACAAAATCTTTGAATGAGAGATATTTTTCATAACCACCACACCTTCACTTTAAGTGCTGTTTCAGACGTTCTGTTTGATCTATAGTAGAGCTCACCTCTGCCTTTCCAACAATGAACTCTGTGACTTATGACTGTGTTTTTGATGTGCAACATCAAAGCGTTTGTAGTGCATTGTATATTTGCATCCTTATTCTTCTTGTTTCAAAGCATTCAAGCATTATAGGCACTAAGGGAACTGTCTGTAACAGTCCTCGCTGGCTTTTTACTTTTTTTTGTGTCTGTGCTGTCTCTCTCTGTGACTTTTAGCAGGGCGCACATGGTGCCCTACACCCACAGGGAGGCCACTGGCTCTGTGAAGCCAGCAGCCCTGCACCTGCACAGGCTTCTGAAGCTGAGGGTCATTCGTATTCATCAGGGACAGAGTTTTCCCAAAGGAAATGCTACTAATAGATTAAACACATAAATTAAGCATTGAAAGTACAGAAAATATTGTCCATGGCAATTAGTGATGAAACAAATGATTGTGTGTGTGTGTGTGTGTGTGTGTGTGTGTGTGTGTGTGTGTGTGTGTGTGTGAAAAAAAGTGAAACAAATTTTCTGATTAATATTTATATATATATATATATATATATATATATATATATATATATATATACATACATACATACATACAGTACATATATTAGTGCTGGGCAACAATTGATCGTGATTAATCCCATCCAAAATAAAGGTTTTTGTTTATATAATATATGTGTGTGTGCTGTGTATATTTATTATGTATATTATATTTTTTTTTAAAAGTTATCTATTTAACAATTTATATTATATATACATATATTTAATATATAAACTTATTTTACAAAATATTTTTCTTAAATATATGCATTCATGTGTGTGTATTTATATATACATAATAAATATACACAGTACACACACATATATTATGTACACAAATACTTATTTTGGACACGATTAATCTTTGCCCATCACTTATATATATATATATATATACACCTACGTTTTGGTTGACTTTTTTAACTGAAGTAGTTAGACCAACTCGACAAAGTCTCCATTCATTACAAATATCAAAACTGAACAATGAACCATAACCACTTTCTTGAACAATACTATCAAAAGTAAACAATACAATCAAACCTTTTATCAACATTTAATAGAAGCTGAGTTAAATATAGTTCAAATGAACAGACACTTTTATTTGAAAAGTTCCATTGACTATCACTGTGAGTCATTTTAAAGAGTTGGATGCTTCTTTCTTTAGCTATCAAACAAAACTATGACATCGGAGAGGCTCCTACAATCACGTGTTGACACAGGTTTTACATTGTACATAAATATGATGTTGAAAGGATTAGAATATACCTTTGATGTTGAAAAGGGTTAGAATATACCTTTAATGTGTACCTTCTTGTTTGTTTTACATTATTGTTTATGGCTGAATGGAGGAAATCTTGTAACAGAGGATGACTTTTCTTTATTGGACTCCTTGGGGATTTGTTTTGTTAAAACTCATTGAATGACAGATGTTTGAGGTACCAGAGTCACAGAATGCTGGAGACTGGATGGTGCACATTAGCTGAAAAAGCTAACTATTAACTAGACAGTGAGAGCAGTATAGGAGTATTTGCAAACCTTTGTTGAAGGCACACTAACAACAAAGTAAATCTGTATTGTGCCTGATTGGCTTGTAATTTTTATGATAGGTTATTAATTTGACTATATAAAGAAACTGTAAAAAATAAATAGTTAACAGGTGCTTCTGTGTTTCTCTTGATTATATTTTAGTCAGTATGTTCTTAATTACTTTAGAATTATTTTTAGTATATGAAATGACTGAAATTATATTCTTGATATGTTAAAAAAAAAAGAATAAAGAGATTAAAGTTATAGTTCATCCAAAAATGAACATTTGCTGAAAATGTAGATGCCCTCATCTTAGAAGGCATCAGATGGGCTTGTTTATTCATCAGAACAGATTTGGCAAAATTTAGCATTACATCACTTGCTCACCAGTGAATCTATTGCAGTGAATGGGTGCCATCAGAATCAGTGTTCAAACAGCTGATAAAAACATTACACTAATCCACGCGGCTCCACTCCATCGATTTCTCCAAATCTGTTCTGATGAAAAACAAAATAATCTAGATTCAACAAGAAACAAACTCATCTGGATATTCTGAGGGATGAGTAGCCTACATTTTAATTTTCGGGTGGACTATTCATCAACAAAACCGCTCAGAGTAAAATCTCTGTGAACATTTCAGCAGGACTGCTTGTCATTAGGAGTAATAAGTCCATGTTTAAACTGAATGCTGCATATTTTGCATAATTGATTTGGGAGATAAAAGTTTCCATATCCAATTTAAAGCCATATGGTTGAATAAGTTTTCTCTAGATTACAATCATTGTAGTTAGCGTAGGAAATCAATAACCCTTTGATCAAATTAGCAATGAATGGAGTCATCTGATATTTTCACATTGTATCTTGTTCAAGGGTGGGGGGGAGGTCTTCATTAGATCCGTGTATCCCTCGGGATCACAGAAGGCCAGTAAACCCTGGAATTTCCCCATCAAAATCTGCTCAGTTGTGAGAAACACCTGTCGCCGTAAACAATGAGGAAAACATGATGCATGTCTTGTCTTGTTCTCTTGTGTGAATGAAATAAATAGACAATTATAAGCCATCTATTTGGATGGTGAATGGTTCGGAGGTCAAGGTGTGAGGTTTTGTTATTACTTCCAGGTGCACTTGATGTTGTTAGAAATGGAAGAACCACATTTAGACTGCCATAGAACTGCCTCACAGCTTCAAATTGGCCTCTTTGTTCTTATTAGTGTGGTTTCACATGTGTTAAGACTGACATAGAGTCACTTGGGATATAGCTCAGGGATATTACAGAAGATTCTTTATTTATGTCAGTGGTCTTGTACCATGCAATTACTGTTAGATTTAGCTTTCTGTATTTGTGTCATGCAGTCAGAACAGGATGATGTGGAAAAAATGAAGACTCATTCCTGTTGGGAAACCTGAGCCTTAGGGCTTGAGGGGAGGGAGGTTTCGAGAAAGAGAAGAGAATACTGTTTGTGTCCTCCTATGTCGTTTCTGTAAGATTTCTAACAGACAGATAATGTGTTTGTCAAATGCATTGTGCCATCTCTAGCTACAGTAAATAAATGCATTTTAATATATTTTGATATTGATATTTTAATGATAAACTACCATTCAATAGTTAGTGAGGGTGTTATGCTCACAAAGGTTTTTATTTAAATTAACAGTTTTCTATTGTAATGCATTTTAAAAAGTAATTAATTCTTGTGATGATTTGGTGCTCAAGAAACTTTTTTTATTATTATTATTATTATCAGTGTTGCTATTATAAAAAATTGAATTATAAAATGATAAAAAAAACAGCTGAGCTGCTGAATATATTTTGTGGCAAAAAGCAAATTGACAGTTTAATTCCAAAATCAGGTGTTTATATATAATATTCCAAGTGCAAGAGAAAGTAATATATGAGTAATTTTCACTGTATTTTTATATACTTATATGCTTATTTTATGTATTGATTTACTATAAAACATTTTTTACTGAATACGCACCAAACACTGAAATGGAAGAGAAGAAATTGTTGAATAGAGTAAATTATTTTTGTTTTCTTTGTGCAAAATAAGTATTTTCGTTGCTTCATAAAACTAAGCTTGAATTGCTGTCAGGGTCAGAAAGCTCTTGAAATTCATTGAAAGTATCTAAATTCATGTTCCGAAGATGAACAAAGGTCTTACGGGTTTGGAACAACACGAGGGTGAGTAATTATTGGCAGATTTTTCATTTGTGGGTTATCTATCCCTTTAAGATTGTCCTGTACCAACAAATTCAATGAAACATAAAATAATGTGGTAATAATGTCCATATTAACACATTGTGAAATCGTGCATCAGCTATTCATCATTAAAGTCATTCAGCGACACAAATAGCATCATTTGACAGCTGACAGGGAGAATCACGACTGAGTTGCTCAAAACAATGAGAAAAAGGCGAGAAAGGAGCGAGAGACGAAAGTCTGTCACTGTGGCTCCTTTCTCACTGGCTATCCTTCTTCCCTCATTTCTCCTGTTATAAGCAGATGGATAGTGGGGGCCAGGAAAAGGAGCTCCTTGGAGTCTGGCGTGGTGTCCATTGTGGGCTTTTGATATTTAAACTCGCCCTCATCTACCCTCAAGGGACGCCGATTGTCTCCATTGTTCAATAAAAAGTGGGCCAAGAAAGAGAGAAATAAAGAGGGGGGATCAGATTGACATAAAAGGGGAGGGAATGATTGGTAAGATAAAACACCAAAAGAAAACAATCTTTGACTGACAGTTTTTACTGTTTCGACCAGATTTGTACCGAAGCATGTTTTGTGGAGTGCACCAAATATGAGTGTGATGGACAGGAGCACAGAGAGACCACAGCAAGGGAATTTTCCCCCATCGTGAGAGGAGATTTTTTTTGATGTCAGCTAAATAAAGAAGATGAAAGAAATGCATGTGTGTGTGGCGAGGGGGCTGTCAGGTACTGAAATAACAAGCAACTACAGAAGAAAAGCTGCTAGACAATAAATAAATAAATAAATCTCGAAAGAATCCTTTATTATATATATAAAAGAACAAATAAATATTAATTTCCCAGCACTCTCTTAATTTGCGTTTACCGTTTCGAGGTTATAAATGCTCAGTTTGTGCAAATCATTTCATGTCTCACCTCACCTCATTGCTCTGTGACCAGAACAGACATCGCAGATGCATGCGAGAGAGAAGGATTTTCTGTGCCAGGGGTTTTTAGGGAAAGACCAGCCAAATTGCACACGCTCCCATCTGTACCTCTTGCTGCACACAAACTGAGAACACAGGCCACACAAAGAGTATCAAGTACGATATTAGCCTTTGAGACAATAGCTCCCATGGCCTCTAAAGGCCCAATAAATATGCAGAGTGTGTATTTGTTATGAAATGAATCAAATGAAACAACCAATTTTTTTTTGAAAGAGTCAAAATGAGAAAATCTTATCTGAAAATGAATCGGCACTTTAGGACATTATAATATAAAGGCCTCTGGGGTTTATGAGATATTGAGGACTGGAATGGAGTAACAAAGAAATGTAGGCTAAATATTCATTTATTTATGAATTGTATCTTATGATTTAGAGGAACCGTTTTTTTTTTTTTTTTTTTTTGCTTTTAATTTTTAATCAACCAAGGATTTGTTGCCATACACATTTAAACATGCCACTTGTTACAAACCTCACTGTTAGTCTAGGGGTTAAATGAAGTCGTAACAAAATGTAAATAAATAAAAAGTCTGACGGTCACATCAATCCCCTGATCCAGAAAAGCACAGCCACTAAATTAAGCAAATAACTTAATTTATTAATAACAAAAGGAAGCAAATCTTCAGGAGAGGGCCAGGCCAACATAACAAACAAAAAACCCTCTAGCTAAACACAAAAACTCTAAATAACCTTAACTAAAACAAAAGAAAATAAATGACAGAGTCTTACCTATCTCCCTGTCTACCATAAACATAAACTAAATTTTATATCCAAAACAAATGGCACCCTCTCCCTACCGCTTCCTAAGAAAGACAAACAAAGGTATTTACATAAATTAGAAAATAACACAAAAGAATCATAAACACACCCACCATAACGTTCACACACACTCTCATAGTTTGTAATTAACAAGTTAATTCACAAAGTTCAGAGATAATAAAGACCACACTTGGTCCCACTGAGATACACAAAATAACACCCATCTGGATCAGGACAAAGAGTGAGCGCGTAGCCGTCAGTCCTCCAACATTATTTCTTTGCCGTCTTATACACCTTGGATCTCTGTAGCATTCACTCAGTACTGATGAATGATGGACATCAGCTGGAATCCAATTAGCGATCTATAACAGAGAGAGACAGAAAGAGCAGGAGAAGAAAACATGCAATGTCTAACTTGCCCAGTAGGTGAAATCACTCTCCCAAGAGCGCACAATTCACAAATACGTCCACAGGACGTAACACCACTTGATAAACCGTTAGCATGTAACCTGCATTGACATGAACTGAGCTAAATGAAAACAGAAAGTCTTGAATAATTCATTCGTACATTTGCTGAATGAAATCATGGACCCGTTACCTTACAAGTAACTGCTTTGCTTTGAATTTGGCTTCAAAATAATACCTGACATTACCAGATGAATATAGCTATTGTATTTAAAATGAATGTGTGACGTATTTGGATAGATACAGTATAATGTAGACTATATATTTGTAAAAATGTAATACACACAATTTAATTTGTTTCTATAATACATGTTTTTAATTTATAATATTTATAAAAAAAATAATGGTTGTTTGAATGAATGAAGAATTGCTCAAGAAACTACTGCTTTAGGTTTTGGCAATGATTCAAATATTTCAGAATTCATCCCACATTGGAAATGATAGCTTGTTTTGTTGTTAGCATAGCGCTAACTGTTGTGCCCCCACAAAATACAGAACATTTTGACCTAGGGTCGAATAAGGGCTCTTTAATCCTGTCATTTAAGTTGTTTAGACTTTTAATTACATGCTGCAGCTTCTCATTTATGATGTTTTAATTGGGTCACCATGGGCTAGTGGCTAACGTGTTCAGACAGTCCTATCCTGTGCGCAATGCTAAATGGCTAATCTCAGCAAAGGTCAGGAAATGAGGGTTTGTTAATGTCGAGATGTCTATCAACCATCATTTTCGGTTTCTCCTCCATTGTATCACTCTTGCTCATCTCCTTGCTTCGCTGTTAATTAGACTAGCATATCCTTTTAAGGCATTTGAATCGATCTGTTTGTCATTGTGATGGCTTTCAGAGGACACAGATTGCTCTTTATCTCAGTGAGGTTACGACATGGAGTTTATTTTTCCTTCTCCAGGGCCATAACCCAAAGGTCAGTGTCACCACAGCTGTTTTGAAGGTCATTATGTGCAGAAGTGTCACACTGTTTTGCTCTTGGCTTTCATGTGGGTGAGTCACCCAGAAGGTGATTGTGTTTATAACCTATGCGCCGTTGCAGGCCAGCTTGAAATGTCAGGGTTTCATTTATATTTGAGAACATTAAATTAAGATTAGTTTCAATAACACAGTTGCTCGCTGGAATATAATAACCAAAAATGAATGAGGTGGGTGAGGGTGAACTAACTTGGGGGAAGGGGACACTTAATTTATGTGTGTCAAATGGAGAGTAATTTGTCATTAATGGTGTTTTTATAGGGATCTTATGTAATATCTCAGTTCTGCATGTCACTCTCCATCAAGCTTATTTTAATGTCATTAAGATACAGTTCCTATTAAAATTTTTAACATTTAAAATAAAAATTTATTTTATTTTTAATTTTAGTTAACTTTTAATTAATTAATTAAATATCTTATTTTAGTTTTAGTTGCTTTAGTACATAAGGTTAAATTAAATGTAAATTAGAAATATTGAGAAATATAAAATGAACCTTTTTAAATATTTTATTTCAGTTAACATTCATTTTATTTCTAATAGGCCTGCCAAAAATGTTTTTAGTTTTAGTGAACTATAATAACTCTGACTGTATCTGGTGCTAACTGTGACTCTGTAAGGGAAAGTGGCATGTTCTCTAGAGTAATATCACTTTAAACACCAGTATGTATTATCTTATGGATAAATTAATCTTTCTTTTTATTATTATTATTATTATTATTAAATTTTTTAATTTTTATTTTGGTGAACTATCCCTTTATATAGCTGATTCTAGAAAGGATTCTCTCTGCCTGCTGCATGTACAGTAGGTCAGATTCAGGCCTTCACCTGATATTCACAGAAACACACTGACCTGTCTGTTGTGTTAGTTAACAACTCCCTTTATCACATTTCATCATTTAATTTAATTCCTGCTTCTTTTAATTAGCCTAAAATGTCTGCTTGAAAGTGTTATGCTGATATTTTTAAGATTTGTGGGTATTTTTGGCCGTATTCGTTCCATCTAATTAGCTGAGATGTGATAACCTTGGTTTGGCACAAGCATTTTGTCCCTAGAAATAATAACCATGCCTGCAGGTGTTTCTCAGAGGGGGTGTCTGTAATTTGACACATCTAAAATAACCTTATGGTAAGCAGTGACACCTTTATCCTTGTCTTTTCCCACGGCTCTCAAGAGAATGAGACTGCAGTCGTGATGACACTCTTTCTGTCTTTATTGTAGTCTGGGAATATATGTAGGCATTTAAAGCTATATAGATGAATGAAAATGAATGCTAAAAATGTTATTTCTCAGTTTTTCATTGTTTATGCTCAAAAAGAGCCAACTTTCATATCAAAAATGACATTTATAACATTTATTTTTCAAATAAATGCTGTGCATTTCAACTTTCTGTTCTTCAAATAATTTTGAAAAAGTATCAGTTTCCACAAAACGATTAAGCAACATTGATAATAATTAGAAATGTTTCTTAAGCACCAAATCAGCATTTTAGCATTTTATTTTTAGATTTCTGAAGAATCATGTGACACTGAAGGCTATAACAGTTTAAAAATATATTTCACAATATTACTGTGTTTAATGTAGTTTTAATCAAATAAATGTAGCTTTTGTAAGCATGTATGCTTTTTAAAAATTATGTTAGGTAATTTATACTGTTCTATCTTATTCTTAGTCTGAAAGATAATGCAGTAAGTTAATTTCCTATAATTAGTGGCATGGGTCTGTATAATATCCAGAGACACACATGGCCTTGCAGTCGTATTGTCCTTCCTTCATTCTTCATAGATACTGTCTTTGTTTCTGCATAAACCCATGTAAATTTATTTAGTCTTTTTGAAGGGCCCTCAGCAGCCCCTCTGAGACCTGTATAGGGTTACAAGTCGCTTTCAGTGTTTTCATACAGAACAGGTGTCTGTTGGATCCCAACGGGAGGTTACATCATTATCAAAGGCCCCTCATATTAGTTCCTAGGCTTAAACTGCATGTTATGTCATATTGTAAGAAGGAAGCTTTGAATTGATGATCTTTTGGATTAAAAAAACAACACTTTTCTTTATTTGTGAATGTTATTGATCTGAAGCAGATGTTATGATGTCCATGGCACAGATGGCTTGTCTTGGTTTTGTAATTACATATGCAGGACTGTCTTGTGGTTCTGCAGTCCAGCTGCTTTCCCCATTGTATTTTTTAGACGTTGGTGTGTTTATGTGTGTGTGTGCACGTTTAGGGGGATGCACACGCGTTCTGGTGGGAGACCAAAGCTTTCCCTCCCTCATCCAGACTTCTTGAGGGCAGATCAGGGCTCTGCCAACAATTAACTGAAGAAATGACAACACCTCCTGTTGATAGAGGCTCCTGAAGAGCCGACGGGGGAGGGTTTAGCGGGTCTGTGCACGACAGCCGCTGCTTGACCGACATGTAGGGAAGGGCTTTTTGTTAACACTCACTATAATTCAGCCTTCTGTCAGTGTAGATGTAAAGTAGGTCTGGAGACTAAACTGAACCGCGACCCCAGGGCTTAACACACTGGATGTCAGACCAGAGGTTGACTCTTCAACTGACACAGTTAAATGCTCAGAGCCCTGATCCGTGGTGCGTTTCATCCTGATCCATATGTTTTCAATGTCTGGCCCACAAAAGTTTGCTTTATAGGTCACGTGTGTGTGTATGCGCATGTGCTTTATCTCAAAATGTTTTACTTGATTGACACAGATCAGGAATCTCACATCAGTTTACACCATAGTCATCATGTAAGTCGTGTGTTTAAGCTTGTGTTTAGCATTTTAAACACAGTTAGTTATATTTTCAGTTAACATAAACAACTGGTGCAGTCAGTCTTGAAGAGGCAGCAGTCTATTAAACAGATTGCTGTCTGTGTTGTAAATATTAATCAAACAACAAAAGACAAACGAGAAAAACACTCACTGCTCTTGACTTACTTTTGTAATTGTAATTGTAAGGTTTCATCTGTATTTATTAGGGATGCAATGAAATTTCGGCAGCTGAAAATTATTGGCCGAACAGGGCATTTTCGGTTTTTGGCCAAAAGAGAAAAAAACAGTGTTCAGCTGTTTGATGTTCCGCTCAATATTCTGTTCTATGATTGAGCATTCTGTTTAGTTGTTCGCGGCCTAATGCGAATGCTCCACTTGTGTACTGCTCATGCTTAGCGGAAAAGCAAAGTCCGCTCAAATAATGCACCAACAGGACATTTCTATGTAGTATACTTGATCCTGTTTGCAATCACACTACTGTGCTGTAACGTGGTGTAGTACACAGGTGTACTGTGCAACACTAGTAAAATTACGCTACCCTCTCGTGACGCTATGCTCAGCATACGGGCCCTGATAATAATAGCTTTGTAAAACTATGCATTATATGGGTAATTAAACAAACAATTCTGTTAAATTTGATTCTGTTGCATAGAACTGAATAAAAATATGTTGATATTAAATACTAATATATTTTCTGTAATACTAATATATATATATATATATATATATATATATATATATATATATATATATATATATATATATATATATATATATATATATATATATATATAATATATATATTAGTGTTGTTGTTTTACTTTCAATAAATATGTGATTATTGTATTGGCTTGTATTTTTTTTCAATTCCGTTAAATTTAAAAGTTAAATTTAAAAAGTCTTATAAAATTATTTTATATTGTTTAATAAAATAATAAATAATTATTCAAAAGCATTGTCATTTTTGGTTTTCGGCCAAGTGCATCCAGATTTTTTGGTTTCAGTTTCAGAGTTTTCATTTTGATGAATTCCATGTATTTATTTATACAGTGAAGACTATCAAGTGTTATTTTATATTTGATTACTTAATTCAAATTCTGTTGTATTTCTATACCTGAATATTACTGTTAGACTTACCTGAAAACTAAAAACACTGATTTTTTGTCATTGGATGTAGCTTTGCTCACTGCCAGCATCTAGAATGATTTTGATTAACATTTAAGTGTTCATAGCAGAGGGCTCTCTTAACTTGTAATATTTTACAGTTTGTGATTTGATATAAGATTTCATAGGTTTTGCACACACATGTGCATCCCTCATAAGTCTAAAACCACAAAGCTCCCAACTACTCAGATTTTTGAAGGGGGTCTTTGTTGTTTATGACCTTACTTTATTGTTGTGATTATTTCTTTTTTTATTATTATTGACCCTGACAGGAATGGTGGATAGGCCAATCAGCATCCAGGACTGTTTTCATAAATATGGATATAGATTCAGCATAATTTATATTGATTTCATTTCCTTTTTTGACCAGCTGCTTCCTCAGTTGTTTCCTCTTTCATTCTCTGTAATTCTCTGTCTCTGTCTTTATGCGATCTCTTAAGTAGTAGTTCAGAGAAACCCTTTACATCACCTAGAACATTCTGATCCAAACACTCTGACATTTTACACCTGTAATAGCCCTGCTGTTCAGAGTCTTCATTGAATTACAGAGTCTACCCATGTTCCTGCTTAAGCTAACCCACGAGCCAGCGGCTTATTGGGGAGAAACTCAAACAGCCAGGTACCCTGCTGTTAGAGTTATTGTGTTTGTGTCAAGGCTGTGGTCTACCTGACATCTGCTCTGTGGTTGGACAAGTGACACGAGCTTAACCTATGACCCTTCAACTATTTAATGGTTTACATAACTGATGACATAATAGACACATTCTATTTATGAAGCTACTGAATCCAAGTGTTTTAATCTTTACATTTTGTGTTAATGATATGTGAATATGAGCTAAAGCAAAAAATGAGGAACTGAGGGAGTGATTTTCACTTTAAAGTGCCCAAAAGAAGAGCTTCAGGATATATATGTGAATCAATATCATTGATCCAGATACAATTTATGTTGTTTCGGGTCATAAAAACTCTTTTTTCTTTCTTTGATTTTTCCTCTTTTTATGTGGCTGTTAAATATATGTAAGCAGAGAGTGAATTGGATCGTGGAAGAAAGGAAGGACTGTCTCAAGAGTCACAAGACTAATGTGGATGTATCTGCTTGGCCTTCGGCAGCAGCTGTTCAGAAGGGCCGCCATTAAACTGAACCTCTGACCGGCTCTGTACACAGCAGGATAAGTGGAGAGGGGTCTTTGGATCAATGGAGGGTGGGACAGACCAGGACAGAATGTGTGTGAAGAGGTATAGACTTGATAAACGAAAGACCAGCTGTCTGCAAGAGCTGCCAGACCTCATCAGCAGGATCAGAGAGAACTTTTCAACGTTTTTTGTACTCTTTACAGGTCTTTTAGAAATGCACCCCAGGTCTTTGGGAAACGCACCCCAGAATAGTTAACATCTATCATGGGTTAAGTAGATATCGAAGGTGTCAAATTTGATTTCTGTGGTGTTCATGTAGGGAAAACTGGCTTATTTGTGATGTATAAGGCCTCTTATTGACTAAGGAAGTGATAAATTACATAAACAGATGGGAGGCATGGGAACTAGCATGTGCATCTGGATACTACTTCATCTAGATGACTTTAACACTTTGTTGACCTGACCAACCATTGAGAATAGGATCATTGCCAAGTGCTATTAGTTAACGTGCAGCATGCATCTTTCTTACATGTGCTGTCTTTGAAACAAGACAAAGGCTGTCTTTAAAGCAATAGTTCATTAAAAAATTAATAACTTGATTTTTTTTAAAGGAAATAATTATATTATTCAGCAACAATGTAATAAAATTATTATTTTAAATTGTAATAATATCTCAACTTTTTTTGCAGTATTTTTAAGCAAGTAAATGCAGCCTTGGTGAGCTTTTTTTCTTACTGACCCTAAAGGGTAGCGTATGTCTAGCGTAAACTATTTCTTTAACTGGTAATACCAGTAACCCTGCCATTATGTTGATCTGGCTATACACAATGTTTTATCTCTTGTCCTTTTATACACAAACAAGTGCTCAAAAGCTGCTGGGTTACACGACCGAACATGTCAGAGTGGGATGCTCTCCAGTGGGACTCTCATGGACCCGTTTCAACTCATTACTGATAGCTTTTGTACATGGCCTCTCTCTTAAACCTGGCATCTCCCAGCCTTCCCAAGTGTGTTCTTCAGACCTCTCGTTAGTCTCTAATGAGCTGCCCAGTTGATTGCTGGAAAAGAAAAGAAAACAAGAAAAACAGGACCATCCAGTTTGTCCCAGTTCCATCTTTCATTTCCCCCTGATACAGACAAAGGAGGCCTTACTTTGCTCAAACAGCCATGATGCTCCACTGTTGCATCTCTTTGTTTTACTCATGTCCTGTCCTGGAGTTATACAAACAACAAGAGCCTTTCTAATTCTGTCTTTCTCAAATACATTCATATTCCTCTATCCTTTCTTCTCCTCTCATCTCTGTCTCTTCTTCTGCCCCTCTCCCACTCTTGCTCTTTTTAACCCGTGCCCCTCCCTATCCATCTGCCTTTGTGTCTCTCAAGCTGGTCTAAATATTTAAACAATGCAATTAGCGTTACACCTGATGCAATTGAAAGACAGGCCCTTTGTGACCGTATGCTATGGCACGGCAACACAGCAGGAATGTCTTTGCTCATAACCTTTTACTGTCTGCATGAGATGAATGCAGGTTTCGTTACCTCAGAACTTGTTATTGAATTAAAATTTCTGAATGTCACTTTATTGAAAATCTATTATGAAGCGAATGTCCATTTGGTATCCATGTTTTTATCACCCAGTTTAATCTATGATATAATAGAATAGAATAGAATAGAATAGAATAGAATAGAATAGATCAATGATGATTTAATGATCCACTGAAATAATTTTTTTACCAAACAAGAAACCAAAATTAAAGGGATAGTTCACCCAAAAATGAAAATTATTTATTAACCTTCAAGCCATCTTAGGTGAATGTGACTTTCTTCTTTCAGACAAATACAATGGAAGTTACATTAAAAAAATGTTCCAAGCTTTATAATGGCAGTGAATGGGGTTTAAGATTTTGAAGCCCCAAAAAACTGCATCCATCCATCATAAAAAAGTGCTTCACACAGCTCTGGGAGGGTTAATAATGGCCCTCTGAAGTGAATTGATGCATTTACGTACAAAAATATCCTTATATAAAAAATAATATATGTTACCTTATTCAGTACAAGTTAAATACCATAACCAAATGATTTGCATTTTGTTAATGGTTCTCAAACATGCATTTATCACTAGTGGCACCACCATTTCTAAAGTATGTCAAAAGGTTTTTTTTTTTTTTTTTTTCGTGTTCTATTGAAATCTGAAATTATTTCTTCATGTGGCAAGAGATTGCTAATGACATGAATTGAAATTGTGTGGGGGGTGCATTTATTTAATATTTCTTCATTAAAAGTACTAAAGTAATTGTAGTAATAACCAAATAACCAAATCATTAATAGTAATTGGAAGTAGAACCAGAATCATTCAATTCTTTATTATTCCCATCCCTATCAGATGCATAGAGTTGAGTCTGGGAGTTTCAATCCTGTTTCTAATGTCTTTTCTGTTTCTCACTGCTTTCCCAGAGTGATTTAGATCACCCAGCTCCTTGTAATTTCTGTGCCAATCATGAAGAAGTGAAACAAACCTTTTATTTAGGTTTACTACCTCTGTTTTGCATCTGCCAACACAGGAGCCCCCACAAAAGACGCCAGTGAAAAGGAAAACATTTGAAACATTTCTCAAAATAAGGGAAAGCCATTCTGCCCTTTACTATGCTTGGACTGTACATGTTTGAGGTCATAAGCAAATACACTACAGCAACAAACACTGTTTAATCTCCACATTCCTTGATCTGCATAGCAAACTGGGGAATAGAGAAGTTGCTGCAGTGTTTAATCTCACTTTGCATTGAAATTAGGTTTTGAGCTGTTGTCTTTGTATTCATGCTCACTGTTAAACTCCTGAATATAGATGCAGTCACAGAGGAGACCCCTTATCATAATTTAATGTGCTTACCTTTGGAAACTAAATACCGTCAAATTGCAAATCCACCTTGGAGACACAGGATCAAGGGTCCTGCTTAGAGTTAAGCTGTCAATCATCTGCAGTCCTTAGCTTTTAGATGGTTTAAGGTAAACTATAGTAATTTGGCTTAACCTGTGCACTCAATTAAGACATTGAGATGAGAGTTTCTTGAAAACATTCTGATTTTAATTTGTTCCATACATATGTGCAAAATGATCACAAAAATGTCATGGGAATGTTACCCCAGACACTGACAAGTGAAGCTTAATAAGGTTTTTATGCTTAATTTATGTCCTGGGCACTGTAAATTTAAGCATTGGTCCTGTATGAGAGTACTAGATGGTACAAACTGGTACTTTATAACACATATGAGATGGTACTACACAATTACCATATTCATATACCATGGTTTATGAAGTAATACTTTCAGCAAGGTTGCATCAAACTGATCAAAAATGACAGTAAAGACATTAATGTTACAGAAATATTTCAATTAAATGCTGCTCTTTTGAACTTTTTGTCCATTAAAGAATCCTGGAAAACTTTATCAAGGTTGTCACAGAAAATGTTAAGCAGTACTATTTAGCAGTAACTATTTTCAACACTGACAATAATAAGAAATGTTTTTTGAGCACCAAATCTTCATATTAGAATGATTTCAGAGGGATCATGTGATACTGAAGACTTTATTACATAAGTAAATTGCATTTTCAAATATATTTAAATAGAAAAGCTATATAAATTATAATAATTTTTCACAAATTACTGCTTTTACTGTATTATTTTTTTGAAAACAAAAATTTATGCCACCCCACAAAGAAAATGTTTGCCACGATATATACAAAAAAAATATATATATATAGTTTCATAGTGCTATTTAGTATTTTTTTTTGTGCATTAATAATACAGCAAACATTGTTGATTAGAATATGATAAGCCACTACATCAGAATAACATGCATAACATATTTGCAATTATTGCTGCATATTTCAGACTGTCCAACAGCTTATTTTAATTACAGTAGAATCTTCTCAGAAGGTGTTTACGTTATTAGATTGCTCTTAATGATGTTGCTATGAAAGTGTTTGACCTTGCTAGTATGTCACATTCTGCTATATATATATATATATATATCAACATTCGCTGAGCAATTGCTATCTTGAATGTGGAATTAAGTACTTCTTTAATGAACCTTTTTTTGTTTGTTTTGACTAGAAGCAAGAGTTTAAATATCTTTATAATTTTACTCTAACTCTCTGGCACTGGCATCTATTGGTCTCTATTCGGTTTCTCTAATTATATATAGTGAGCATTTGCATGTTGTTGACATTGTATTGATTTGTCAGTAGGTGACATGAGGGCAAACAGGGAGTGAAAAGGGGTCCGGACGTACACGAGATTGAGACGTGGGTCGAAATGGAGAGGTCAAGCTCAGAGGGAAAGCCTGGAGGAGGGGAGGGTCTTCCAGCCCAGCCTGAGAAACGCTAAATCCACCCCCAGCTGTGAGCAGGCAGTATCCTGCTCAGAGAGGGGGAGGACAGCACACCCAACTGCCTCGGTTTTACATATATGTCATGCGTTTGTGTTTTTCCTTGATGTGTGTATGCGTTTTTTGTTCTGTGGAGCACGTGTGTGTAGATCTTTTTCAAAGGGGGGAGGGGTCTGCCCACATGGTGATTAATTATTCATAAGGTGGGTGGGGAGAAGTCAAAGTAGGAGGTGGCAGACGGGGGAATCTGTGTTTGCTGTGCATGAAGGAGGCAGAGAGAGAGAGAGAGAGGGAACATCAGAGACAGTTAGTAAGAGCTTGAGGTAAGGATGCACAGAGGCATAACACCCCCCAGAAGACACGTCATTAAGGAACTACACACATGCTTTGCTTCTCGATGGCACAGGCTGTAAGCTACAGTGACCTACTCCTCTAGTCAAATGATTTTAAAGCAAGCAAGTGAATGAGGAATCTACTCTAATAGAGATGACAGGCCAGCTCACTCTTACCAGTTACGGAGACCTTCTTGCCTAAGAGGTAAATTGGATTTGTTTTCTTATTTATTTCATTCGTGTATCTCTGCCTGGATTCAAAAGCAGACTACAGAGGGCTGATAATTGCCTTTTTTGTTTCTGGAAGGAGAGAGAGGGCTTGCCAGCATGCGTCTTTTTTCTTTCATTCATTCTTATGTGTGTTTCATCCCACATGCTGACCACGTTACAACGGGCTTTGTTGGTCTGACACGTTTAGACTTGTGGATCTTATTCTGTTATTTTAGTTAGCTATGTTAAGCTTTTAATGAACATTCAAAATATATAAATATTTAAATAAACATAAATATGCAATGTATAACCTTTTATACATGTTTAAAGAAACTGAATACTTTTAAATTCGACATGAAATAAATATTTGAAAGGTAACATTAAATATTTGAGAGATCACACTGAATCTTTGCAAGATTGGCTAATTGTATTTAGTGTTATTGTCTCTGACAATAATTGTGTGCCTTTGAGCTGTGATTTTGGTTGGTCACGGTGGCTGCTTGCTATTCTAATAAAGGGCCTTTCAGACTTTGTTTTTTAATGGGCTTCCACTTGTAGTGGGTATGATGAGTAATGTATTATTTGCCAAATAGCATAAAAAAGGGCATTCTGCATGTACTGTACATTTATGAGTTAGTCGTTTTCTAAATTAGTCAGACATTTATTGATGAGTGGTTGGCTGTGGATGAGTACATATTGATGTCTGAGTTAGACGCTGGGATACATGTTGCGCAATTAGGGTCATCGGCCGTGACCTTTGTGAACTCTGTTGCATTGCCCTCTCACATTCGTTCTAAAGTCTTCTGTCTGTCTGCATATCTCGCTGCCACCACATTACTGAAAGTCTCCTTCTGTCAGACTGAGGAGTAGTCTTTGTTTTACTCTAAAAACTAGAGATGTCTGTCAGATGCATTAAGTGTCTAGCTAGCATGTGACTTGCATTCAGAAGAAAACGGTCATTTACTGAAGAGCATACACCAACACAAGCCAGCTGCCCTTGACAACCTCAAGCACAACTTATGAGCTGTCACTGTCCGATCTGTGTAGATTTAGACTCTTCAGTGTTGTGTTTCTGTCTTTGTCTCAGTGTGGTAAAGATCCAAATGAATGATTGTAACTGTTCAACCAGATCTATTTAGAATACTCGCTATATATTTCAACACGCAATTAAACCACAGTTAGACTGCATTAATGAAAGTGTTTAGGGTGTTTTTTTTCTTTTATTTTTTCTCATTCTCAACATATCTTTTAGTATTTCCCCCCTTTTCTCTTCCTCTCTGCTTACACAGTTATTTGTAAGTTTTGCATTTTAACACAGCTTAAAGTATAATGAACTATTACTGTATTTAGTGTTTACTATAAAGAGATCAGATTATTGTGATAATATAATTTTAAAACAGATCCATACATGTCCTTCGTAAAACATAAGATTGAACAGTTCCTTTCATTGAGTGCAACAGTTTACATAAAAATAGCTATTTACGTAAGTATAGCGATAGCAAAAAAAGATAAATTAGTTCTGCATTGTTTGTATAGACAGGTTGTCCCGCCTTCAAACTCTTAGGATTGGTTAAGCCAGAATTTGCCAGATGTTGGACCTTTCAGATACAGTTTTTTTATATATATATTTTAAAAGCGTCACAGTGTTCATTCGTTTAGATTACTCAAATGTCTTACTTATAGTTGTCTGTTCTCATTAATGTGGAAATTTTTACACATTCTCCTTTGAAGAATTCAGTGGTCATATGCACAGTTGTGATAGCAGCTGTTTCATATTTACAACATAGCAGTCGATGCGTAGTCAGAAAAAGGCTGTTTGCTGTCCAGACTTTGATGTTTTCTAGGAAACTCCTGGAACTGATATGCAGCATTCACATGTGGCTGATGGCAACATGTCAGGATTTGTTCTGCCATGTGTATCTCTGCAAAACACATGAGAATAAATGGTTAGTGCCATTTTACAAAAGAGCTTCTGTCAAGCCTTAATGTAAATCTTGTTAATGGCCTAGACTGGGACCATGTAGAGTGAAGTTCTGGATGAATGCACCTGAAAAAAGGCAAAAACATCTCAGACTTTTGACAATGATATTATGACATTGCATAATATCATCAGCACTGTTGAATCAGTCATACAACCAGACATGCAATATAAGGGGCTGATTGTGTAGATCTATGCGTTTCTGTGCATGGGGGGGCTGGAAAGCCCATCGCTTTGTGCGAGCTAACAGGAGGAGGTTAATGTACTTACAGATAATGCACAGAGATGCTCTTTCACTGTAAATATTTAAACTTACCACTCAAAAACCACTCAGTTCTTTCCAGGAACATTAGACATTTTCCCACAATGGTACATTTACTACACACCACACAACACACCAGAGATTCATATATACATATATGCATTGTATACCACAGAAAAAGCAAGCTTATGCGATTCCTTCTCGCTTGTCATCATGCCTGATGATTTACCAATAAAATGTGCACTGATTGCACAAAAAGAATTAATTACTTTGTAAAATCTCTGTCTGGATTCAGTAATATACTTTCATATAATTGACGCTGCCTTTCAGAGTGGATAAATGCTCTATTATAGAATAAAAAGTGGTCTGGTACTGCTCATTTACATCCTGAGATTGGGCCAGACGTGGATGGATTGTTCCAGAACGTCTCCAATTAGTCCAGGTCTGTGTGGTTTAAAAAGCCTTCTGCTTTCCATAATGAGAGATTTAGCACTGGTGACACTGGCAATGCTCTTTTGGAGTATTAATCGTTTCCCTTGTGTTCATGTCAAGACTAGCTAAGCTCTTCTGCCGCCTGTGTGGTGCTGAGTGAATGTAGTCTGTTGTGGCAAACTTAGCAATATTTCCCTCATATGCAGCATAACTGCAATCACAGCTGTTATTTAGCACTTCCAGACCTATGCTTCTGTTTTATAATAGCGTAATAGTCTTACAGGTAGGCTACAGTAAGATCATACTGTAAGAACTGACATTTTGAAGAGAATATGGAGCCAGATGCTCGAATCCCAGATGGGGAACAGTTGTTGGACCCTTGAGCATTGCGCTTGAATTGCATGCTTTTTCCTACTGATAGTGTGTGACTGAAAGAGTAACGTGCTGTAATGTGATGTAATTTAATATTACACACATTCATTCAGAAACATATTGAGGATCACAAAATAGCTATAAATGTTCCTGTATTGCCAAGATCACCAGAAGACAAAGGCTAATATAAGAAACTACAGTATTAGCACACGATTAAAAGCTGTAGTATATTTCCTCCATTTTTGATCCATTTGTGGTTATTATTGTAGGTCGAAGCTGTCAGAGCATGTTTTATGGATGTTGCATGACAGAAACATGTAAGTAGCATGCAGAAATAATCCACACACATTTCCTGTGACTAAAAAGGATAGGCTGTATTACATGCCTAAAATCCACCAAAAAATGTGAGGAATAAATTCAGAGGTATGATTTGTATGTCTCTAAAAATCATTGACCTGAATTATGACCTCGTGTTGCCTCATGCGCACAATCACAGCGCCTGAGGGCAACAGTACGAGCCGAAGCAAACATGAAGTTCAACAGAGCCCGACGTGGAATACACATGAGTCTGATTCATCAGACGTCAGTCCGCCGCGATTTGCTGGTGTCTTCAAATCTGAGAGAAGGGTGAATCTTGAGGCTTTAGGTTTTAGCATAAACTACAGAATTAAGAAAGCACTGTAAATAGCATGCGCATATATTATCTTCAGTGCCTGAATGCACCAACTGCATTGACCCTTTGGCATTTGGAACAAGTTCAATCGGAATGGTTTAAGGACGGAGATGGTCTCCCACAAAGCTGGTCCTCTCTCTGTTTCAGGGGCTTGAAAAACAGCTCATGAACCCTTTGGATCCTCTGAGGCGAAGCACAAAGTAATTAGCAGTATTTCTTAGGGATTTTCTTTGTTTGAATATGATTAGCATAGAGTGCTTGTATGAAACGTGTTTCAAGTGTGATTATGGGTTTTTTAGCAGCATGCTTGTCATGTTTCGGAGCTGTGCTGTCTTTGAGGAGCCTTTGTTGAAGAGTTTGTACCACAAATTTCCCAGCCTTTTTTCCAGTACGCCTCCATTTAAACCAAACCAGAAATTAGCTAATTTTATCCTATTTTTAAATTGTTGAACATATAGTTTATTTGAAACATTTGTGATAATTGTACTCTGTTGACAGCCCTAATTATTTACAAATTTCAATTAAGTAGTGTTAATATTTAAATATATTATATATTTAGATACATGTGTTAATGTTAATCAGTTAATTTTTAATACAAACTTTTAAATTACTAGTAAAATTGGTTAGAATTGTGTTAAAATTGAATATATATATATATATATATATATATATATATATTATTTGTAACATATTGCAAACCATTATTTATTTGAATATATTTTTAATTTAAATGTTAAATTATGACTTTATAAGTATGTTTTGTATAATAAATTATTACATTTAATTTAATTACTTGATTTTTTTTATATATTTTTAATTTGTAATATACCTTTAATAGATTTAACAAAGCAAGATCAGAAATCTTTGAAAGTACCTCATCAGAAACTGTTAAAATGGGGTTTGATTATGGATAATTGTTCTAGATCTTTTAGCTGCATTTTTTTTTTTTATTAATCACTGAGGTTAAAACATCATGTCTATTCTTTGTCTGTATGAGGAGGGACATGTTCTCAGTTGCCATCTCTTTAGTTGATTGGCTTTCTCTATTCTGAGAGCTTTAATGACAGCGTGTGTCCAGAATAATCACAAAAGAATGAAAAGCCCACCCTCCTAATTTAGCTCCAGGGGCATTTCTTGTAGTTGTTATTGTGCAGTGGATGGATTTCTGAGGTTTAATTAATGGATTTGTCAGCAGATCATCTCCCAGAACCCCCCCACCCCCTTCTCTATCACACAGTCATTCACACATAGATTCAAACACACATGCAAATTCAATCAAACTCACACATAAGCATGCACACACATACTAACGCACGATTCTTATCATTCGGCAGCAAGCAGGCTTCTCAAGAGACTATATTCACACCCTTCACACAATGCACCAATCCCTCCTTATGATAAGCACGAAGGAAGGAGGAGAAAAACACAGGGAGGAGCAGGAAACCTGTGTCCCAGGAGGTGGGATGGCACAGCTACGACCATTAAGAGATCCAGAATGTATTTAATCACCAAGGTAACCCCAAGCAGATGGACACATCCAGGAAATGAGTTCCTGCAGCTATTTTTGTGAACCATCACTCCGGCTAACCACACTGCAAAAAAACAAAACAAAGTAATAATATCTAAGCAGTCTTAAAATAAGGTGTACTTGAGAAGCAAAATGACATAAATATGATATAAAAATGTACTCTTGAATCTTGAATTTAGTTTATTTTTCTTTCCCTAAAGGTTCAAAAAGGGGGATTTCACAGCAATACCATTGGAAAACCATTTTCAGTTCCACTTGCTATTTTACACATATATATATATATATATATATATATATATATATATATATATATATATATATATATATATATATATATATATATACAGTATATTATATATATATATTAATCATCTAAAAAACCTTTTTTCTAAAGAAACTTTTGCGGAATTGAAAGATTTTTTGGATGTTAAAGTTGGAAAAAGAGATGACAATAAAACATCTATTTTTAAGAGTGTAATTGTAAAAAATATATATAATAGAGGAAGTTAGATTTTTATCATACTTTATGATTTCTATTATGATTTTTATGATACATCAATAGTCAGTACATCATCTGAAAAAAAAAATCTACATTTCTTTTCATCTATTTTTAAGACACTTGTCTAAACCTGTCAATAGGGTTTTTTGTGAGCTTCACAGGAATCAGCATTCATTGAATATTCATAACTGGCCCATATGTGACCTCTCAATCTATACGTATAAACAGAGCTAGTTAGTTTATTTTGATTTCTCTAAAGCTGTTCCTAAAATGCTTAAAAAGGGAACTTATTCAGAAATATACTGTGTGGTATATTTTTAGCATAGGTTCTTTTTTTTTTTTTTAATCCTGTTTTGTGTAGTATCACACAGCTGCTGCACCTTTAATGAACCCTTATTACTTAGTATCCAAGCAACAGCACACATGTGCAGTTTACATCGTTTTCATTTTTATTTGCAATTTTTATGTCTGAAAGCCTGTCGTTTGAGTCTGATTTAACAATGTGGTGCTTAACAGACCTGATAATGTAAATAAAAAGGTTGTACATTTTGTACCTTCTCTCTTGACTTTAAAAACAACACATTGCTACCCCATAACGGATTTGCACACGTTGGCTTGGTAATGGGCATTGCACACTCCTCCTCTGGGATAAGTGTTATACTCAACAAAAAAAATAAATACACACAAACACCCCTCACCCAATGTTGTTGCTATGGAGCCCTAGCGACCAGGTTGTCTATGGCGGGAACTCGGGCGAGAAGAGTTCGGATTATGAGCAGCTGGGTTGCATTTCTGTTCAGATGTGGGCAGGAAGAAAATAAGAAGATAAAAAGAAACAATCAAGTGACTTAAAAACATATATTAGTATGTATGAATTGGGTCATTAGCAGGAGAGCTGGTTTGGGTGTGTGCGCCATAGGATTGGTTCCTGTTGTCTTGCCACCTATCGCTGTCTCTCCCGAGGCACAAACTCATCTTGTCTTATTGAGTTACAGGATATCCACACGGCAAAAACGTTTTTTATAATCCACTAAAACGGAATAAATAGGATGAAATAAAAAATCAATACAAGAACACATCAAAGTAGGTTTTCCATTGGTCTGTTTACTCCAATGTGTGACCTTTCTGTGATTGGATAAATACTGAATTAAACAGTGCAGGAGGAAATGAGAGGAAAGCGAATGTGCTGGCGGAGATTAGGCAGAATCCAATTTCACTTTAGAATGGAAGAGACTAAAGCTGAGCTGAAAGGATGTAGGAGGGTGGTCGTCTTTAAGGGTATAGGAGAAGACGGGGGTCTTAAATATTTCAGTTGTGGCACAGCATGTTTTTCAGACATGCAGTAGACCGATAAAACCCACTGCTAGGTTAGTATGTGATGAATAGTGAACAAACTCCCTTTAGATATCTGATTCAGAACATGTAATGGTGTATAAAACTACTAGTGACCCCAATCAGACACAATTCTTAGGGGGCATTTTAAAAGGGGAAAAACAGAAAACTGTTTTTAGTAACATCTCTGGGATGATGATATGATGATTAGATTTGAAAAGGATTTGAATGATCATGTGGGGGACACAAAAGAGATTGTGTGGTCAAAATCTCTTCAAGGTTTTAAATCTTTGCATTAATTGTTGTTCCTTCAACTTGATGGTTTAAATCTACTTTTAAATATCCATTATTGGCAACACTTGAATTGTTGAATCAATATTTAATGTTGAATTATCAGCATTTAAATTTATATATTATTGACTTCTACACTACTGTTCAGGTTTGAGGTTGGTTAGATTTTTGTAATGTTTTTTAACCAAAGTATCTTATGCTCAGCAAAGCTGCTTTTTTGTGATAAAAAACAGTATTTAATTTAGTGGTTTTCAATTTAAAAAGTATAATTTTTATAATTTATTCCTGTGGTAGCAAACCTGGATTTTCAGTGTCGCCTGATCTTTTATAAGTCATTATAATATGCTGATTTGGTGTTAAAGAAACATTTCCTAGAAATATTATTGTCAGTGCTGAAAACTGTTGTTCTGTTCTATTCTGTTTTTTAAACCATGATGCATTTTTTTCAGAAGTTTTTCATTAACAGAAAGTTCAAAATCATTTGTTTGAAATTGTAATATATATTATATTATATTGTATTATATTGTAATGTATTGTATTAAAATGTCAAAAAAATTATTTTGAACTTTATGTTATAATATAATATAACATAATGTTTTGTATGATGTCTTTTCTGTCACTTTTGATCAAACTTATGCATCCTTTTTACATAAATGTCTTAGTTTCACCATCTAATTGACACATTCAGGATTTCATCCTACGCTACTCTCAGCATGTTAAAACAAAGCTGTTTTTATAATTTATCCCCATTCAAAGCTTTCTAAAAAAAAATATATATATATATATATATATATATATATATATATATATATATATATATATATATATATATATATATATATATATTTTAAGTACATTCATTCAATAATTTTAAATATGTCAACCTAAAAAATGAACCATCGTTTGATTTTCATGTGATTAAGTCTTCACCATAAGGTCATTTAAAACCAGTGATGTCAAAAATATTTTAAATTTGTTTATTTGTCACTACAAGACCATCAGAGCATCATGACCCAGATCTTCTCCTTGCCGCAAGGTTCCCCCTCATCCCACCTTCAGTAGAGTAGGTCAGCATCTGGCAGCTTCCGGTAAAACATCCAGAAAGCTCTTGCCTCTTCTGGTTGCATATTACTAGATCAGCTTTGAATCCACACCAGAGAGAACTTTAGACTAACTTTTATGCATAAACGGTGTCATTTTCCAGGTTTTTGCAGGTGTTATTATACATCAGGTAATATTTGACAGCAGTGAGTGGGAGGAGGAGGAAGAGTTTCAGCTCTAATCAGGAAGAGGCAGGATTGATTTATTGTTCCCCTTAGGGCTGGAGATATGCCTCTTTCACTCCATTGCTTTTTCCACCGTCTTCCTTCCTCCCCCCGTCTTCCTCTCACTTTCCACCAAACTACTTTTCATTCTGCTCCTCCGAGGTACCCCTTTTCTGTATCCCCTCCCTTTCCTCTCCCTGCCGCCCCCCTCCCTGCATCTACTCTCTCCATCCTCTCTCCTGGTATAACTAGGTCATTCTGCAACACTGAACCATCGCTCCTGCCAACCATGTGATCCACACAGCTCTGCACACTTGTCTTACCTTCACTGAAGTCTTAGTTTATTTGTCCATGCAAGTTAAAGCATAAGTATGTCCAGAACCAGGCTTTAGTTGGATGACATTGCATATTGGACCATTTTGCCCATCTGTGTGGATCGTTATTACTGTGGCCTTCTGACCTGTAAAGGCTAATAAGATCCAGTAATGGACGGTGTCAGAGGTCACACAGGAAGTGTATTCTGTGAGGAGCAGATGTTACTGGACAATATGAGATATTTGGGCGACAAACAGACAATAGCTGTAAAACTAAAGGAGCATGTAAACATTGTGCTTTGAGGGAGGTAGAAAGAACCTTTTGTGAGCTCCTGGGAAGAAGTCTGGTGAAGTTTGAGCAATAGGCTGTGTGTATGATTGCGTGACTGATGGGTTGTCTGGTTGTCAACGAGAACAGAAGTTCAGACCACCTTCCTCCCAGCTTTTGTGGGTGTTTCTGGTTTGACGTGTCCTCATGTCTGTCCTTTCCCTCAGAACTGTCCACATTTGTTACACAAAAATAGGGCTGTCATATTTCCTCTATTCAATTTGAGTACTTGATTTAAAAAAATCCTCGATTGCATTTTGTCAAGTAACTAGCAAAATAACGGAAGTGGTGCATTCCACGGAATGCATTATTAGACCGTTTTCCAAGGCTGCATGGTATATTAAACCCATTTTAAAATTATAAAGCATAATGCTGTTGGCGCCAAGTGTATTGACATACAGTGCAATTGCGATCACGATGTCCTGAATTTGATTCCTGTCTCAAGGTTCTTTGTTGATCCCGCTCCCCTCTCTCCACCCCATGCTTTTCTGTCATCTCTGTGCTGTTCTATCTTAATAAAAGGCATAAAAAGCCCATAAAAATCTAAAAAAGCATAATGCTATTGTGAATTCAGAAACGCTATAGTTCAATTAAATAAATATATGTGATGCAATGTAATATATGTGCTTTAAATATATACATGCCTATAGGTGATGTACCTGCATCTCAGAGTGGCTCCATTCAAAGTAAATGCTGCTCCACACAAACAGTTATCATTTAAATGCATGGAGTGTCTTAAACTCCATCTCTACATCTTGCTGTGAGTTTGGGTTTATAACCTTCATCTGGGAATGCAAAGTGCGCCATTTCTTCAGATGTTGGTTTTCTAAGTGGTTTCTAGAGTGTTTTGGTGTTTTTTAGCATTTTTAAAGGGGTCATATGACATTGCTAAAAAATAACATTATTTTGTGTATTTGGTGTAATGAAATGTGTTTATGTGGTTTAAGGTTCAAAAAGCACATTATTTTCCACATATTGTATATTATTGTTTCTCCTCTATGCCCCGCCTTTCTGAAACGCGGTCGATTTTTACAAAACTCATCGGTCTGAAAAGCAAGGTGTGCTCTGATTGACCATCTATCCAATGCGTTGTGATTGGCTGAATACCTCAAGCATGTGATGAAAATGTTACGCCCCTTACCATACTGTGATGCTGTGTTCCGGTGCGATGAGACAAAACCAATAAAACGCATTACAAATGAGGCATTTGTGCATCCATTGGGGACATAATTACTGATTATAATTACTTATACTGTCCTTTTTATGTGTTGCATTGGATCACGCCATGTAAACATAAAACCATGTCTGCATTTGTGATTGGAGAAATGACAAACAACAAGCGCCTACTCTACACTGCTCAAAACTCGCATTTGAATCATCAGTGGCAAATCCTTTAAATATGAAAATGTACTTACAGGCTGTGAGTCAGAACTGCATTGTAGGTTAATCTCCCAGGAAACAGTCCTCGTCCTTCATAAAATGCGCTGCACACATCTGAATATGTGGGTTGAACTGTTCCGGCGGCAGCAACAATACTACAGCAAGAATAAAAGTTATAACTTCTTTCTTTGCGTGGACATTTGGGGGATGTTATGCAAATCTTCCCACACAGTGACGTAGACATGTGGGGGCTTGTTTAAACAAGGCATTTTAGGAGGGAGTAGACGAGTCTCAACTTTATAAAGAATATCTCTTAGAGTTTGAGACTTTAGTCTTTGCAACTTTAGGGAACTTATCTATTCATGAACAACTTGTAACACTCCAAAGAGAAAGGAAAACTTGAAATGGCATCATATGACCCCTTTAAATTCAGTTTATAGGGTGAACTGCAGTGTTGCTGTTCTTTTACTTTGTAGAAGAGTGGTTGTTGTGTGATCTGGGGGTTTAATATGTGGTTGCTAGGATGTTCTGAGGTTTTTCAGTGTTTTAGTACAGTATACAGTTAGTAGGGTGTTACTAGGAGGTTGTAAGGGTGTGCTTAGGAGCCTGGATTCCTTACCAATAAGCATAAATGACTGTACTGTTTTTGTACATAACCATATTAAGGACTGAAAAACAGGGCTGACAACTGTATTGTGATGCTGTGTGGCATAAATCTATGGGATTATTCCACCCATTTTATTGTCTACCAGGTAAAGGAAAAGGGAAAGCACACCTCTCCTAAGCAAGCCATATGATATATCATACATGTTAATAGCACAAATGGTGTTAGGTCAAATGTTATGAACCTAAGTGTTCAGGACATTTCAGAATTGTGCAACTGGGAAATGTAATGGTCACAGACAAGCTGTCCCCAAGTCACACATCTCTAGCATGTGTTGAGCATGCTCACATCCACACAGTATTTCCCGTATGTTCTCCTACTCAGCGTCTTTCATGTCCATAGAGATCAGTCTGTGCTGTGTGCCACAGGAGAACGAGATGTCAGCAGGATTCACTCTACCCATCTATCAGCACTTCATCCATCGCTCTATATTAGTCATGTCTCTCTCACTCCCTGATTTCTTTTTAACTGTTCTTTCTCCTTCACTTCCTATCTCAATATTATGTCAAGTCAGGCAAGGCCTTGTAGTCCCTTTGTTTGACAGAGGTCAAGCTCTTGTGTCTCAGAGGTCAAGATTACACTCCTGTCCAGTAGGCTACTCAGTTATCTTGTCTGTCTTCAGGGCCACAGATTTTGATGTGAAATGTAATGCCTCATGTTATCCACCTTATTTTTCCCATGAGAGTGGGCACGGCCATTTGTAATGTAAAATTTTATATGTCTGGCTTCCGGTGTCATTCGCTTCCAGCTATTTTTAGCTGTACAAAAGCTCAATTTGCTGTTTGATATTGCAAACTGGTGTCTTACCATATTATTTTAACGTATTATCTTAATTATGAACACACTGGTTTGTAGTGCAAACAGTTTTACCATTTACTGCACTTTGTTATTCTTCTCATTATTTCCCTATAGTGGCTAATTAACCGGAAGTCTCACACATTCACAGAAAACGGTTAACTTTTTAAAATCGTGTGGATATTAAAGCCTCTCGTGTCTGCAGGTAGAGGACAGAAAACTGAAAGAGAGAGTTAATACGTTTTTCTTCTGTGTGACTTTCTCTATTAAAAACCAGCCGTATACTAGATATTACAGCAATAATAACAAATGAATACTGGAATACTGGATCAACACAGGTCTGGAAATTATCATAAAAACCTGTTTTTTGTCTTTACAGGTCTTAAAAGTCTCTGCCATCATCAACCTTGAAATTGGCCAAATTTCCAACCATTTTGTGTAAGTACATATTATATACTTATCTTGATTGCCCTGCAGCTGTCATATTTTAATTTGTTTTGATTGTAGAATTATCAGTCAAATATTTCAGAGAGTAATGTTATAAGCTAATTCATTACAATATTTATTACATTTTTTTTTAATTTAATTTGTATTTATTTTATTTTATTAGTCAAACACCATTTAACATTCATTGGTCACTATACAGAAACATCTAAACACTGAATGCTGTGATTGACCAGTCATAATTAATTCTAGAAAGTCGTTTTATAATGTATTATCTAATACACTATACATTCATTCATTTAAATGTTGGATACATTTTTTGGTATCAGATGACCTTCTTATGTCACTGTGAACGATGTATGTTATCATATATAAATACTTACTCTAGTGTCAACACTGTCTGTGGGACACTATGGAAAATCTCTCTCATGCCTTCAGGTAAAACGAGTGTAACGTTTTTCAAGTCTATTGAAAATGGAGTGTTAAAACATGCATATGGTGTGTGTAAGTGACAGCTGTAGGGGGCATCTAGTCCAGCATCCGCAGAATCTGTCTCAGTGCTGAAGGGGGTCCGAGGAGGAGTGAGTTGGGCGTCTGGTGCAGAGAAGCACAGCTCCACTGAGGGTAATTGGCTGTGATGGCCATGTGAGTATTTATAGAGTGGGAGTATGGGTATTGTGTGTGTGTGTGTTTGGATGAGAAGACTGCCTGGGGCTGTACTACCATCATCACACTTGGGACATGGAGAGAGAGACAGAGAGATGAAGCCCCAGACTGTTAGACCTTCAACCTAGAGTGGCACCAAGGACATTTGACCTCACAGTGCCATTTAGTTCAATTTTTCAATTGTCTGTACACACACACACACACACACACACACACACACACTCACACACACATAATGTATGTATTTCTGTACAATATATGTTGGTATTACTTACATTGATTCTCCAGAGTCCATTTTCTTATTCAGAATGCTAGATGTCTTTGTAAAATTTTTACTGCACCCATTAAGTGTATCAAAATTATTTCAAAATGTGTCACTTTTCTCACAGAATAAGGTCTTCCAGTGGGTGCTGCTGTCATCATGCATTAATAAGCTGTGTTAGCGGGGACCATTAACGATTGAAGAGTGCGACACTATGCCCACTCAGCTGCTCTGATGGAGCTCAAGTGGGTTTTAGAATTATTATGTTGTAAATGACTGTTTTAGTTGCACGATGAAGCCCACCTCACTCCCTTCAGCCCAGATCTAACTAGCCATTTGGGTAAAAACAAAAAGTTTCTGTTTTTCTGCAGTATTTTTTTTCTGGTTGTTGATGAAAGGATTCTAACTTGAAATATGGATACATCTAGACATCCATGCAAATAAGAGCACACAGGCTGTTTAATGATATGGCATTAATGAATCCCAGAATGCAGTTGATGAGCTGGTGTTAACATAATTAAATGTGAAGTCTAATTTGAAAATAATTTAACTAAGGGCTGGAGTTAAATAGGGTCTAGCTGTGATTGGAAGATGCTTTTTCTGAAGTGGTCCAAAATTAACTTCCCCATGCAAAAGCAGGTAAATTTAAATCCATAAATATTTATTATTGGCCATGAAAATCTTTTTACTAATTTCATTTTTTCCCCTAAATTTATATTATTTTTTAACTGTCATTTCCTACCTTAACAAATACCAAAGACTATTAAACAGAATATTAAACACCAAAAAGACTCAATGTGATTTGTTCCATGTTTCTTTAGCTTAATGTGTCACCACCTCTATTACAGACTTAATATTTATAAGCTTTTATATACTGTATCACCTAATATTATATGTTTTACATTTTAATTTTAGTTGAAGTATTAATAATTTTGTTGTGTGCTTTCGTCGTTTCTATAACTTTTTAAAGAATATTTCTATGTAGCTTTTCAGGTTCAAACCCTATTCCACCCTGTCTAGGATGTGTGCCATGAATCCTGTCTTCACATTGCTGGGGTCACATGCTATTAGCACACATGCTTCTCTGTAATCTCAATATACTACAGCTCACCGAGCACAAAGCAGTTCATCAGATGTGTCTAAACTTCAGTTCGCTCCTTGGGAATGAACTGAAAAGCCTCAGAATGATGGGGGATGAGACCGACAATGCTGTTGGTTTCCTCAAGTCTTTTTCAGTATTTGGGTTAGATCATTACTGTACTGACATTCAACATATTGTGAGTTTCTCAGACAGCTGAGCCTGCCAGAGAACTCCTGCCGGAGGAGTTTCGTCCTGGGGGCATGCATGCTATATAAATGTGTGGATTTGCTTGTACGCATATGTATCAGACTTATTATGGCCAAAACACCAAAGTGGTAATAGAATTGAACAGGATTCTGTAACTGTGCTTATGGGATTCCTGGCAGTCTAAAGATATTCTGGCTCATTGAAAGAGTTTGAATAAGAAATAAAAGGATGGCAGTGTACCTGGGCTGACAGTGACCTCTCTGGCAGATTGTTTCTGGCTTAAGCCCATCTTCTCTCCAGGCCTCAGACGTCTCTCTCTCTAACCACCTGGACTCTGTTATGACGAGTATGATGGTCAAGTTGAAGGGCGTTTTTGATACGATGTCTCTTTATCTGTCTTGTTTTTTGTATACTCTCCTCCTTTGTGTCTTAACATTCACATACAGTAAGTGTTGAATAACTATTTGCTTAACTGCATTTTTAAATAAGGCTCTAGTAGTTCAGCAGTTACATGTTACAATCAGTTTTAGCCCTTCTTGACTGAATGATATGAATAGGTGGCATGTGTTGTCTTCCCCTAGGGAAGATGAGGTACTTTAAACCAATGCAGCAGATGGTTTGTGTTCGGATATTTGATAATGATCACATCAGTGTGATGAAGGAATTTCTCACTTGATCCAACTCTCATTTTTCCATCTGTTTAGTACATTTCACACTGACAGAGAACATACAGTTTGTAATATCTGCTTAATCGAACAACAAACCACAAGAGCAGAATGCTGGAAAACCATCAATTTAGACTCATTGTGTTCAGTAGAGCAGAGAGAGCAAGGCTCCAGCCAATGATTCTAAAATTTTAATTTTTCCATATAATAAAGGATCCTGCTACCCAGACCACCTGAGGCATGTGAATTACAGTGCCACGGCTGCTCATTTAAATAATGACTCTAAGATCAACTATTCCAACTAGATGGTATCTGCAGGGAAGCGTTTGTCACTGACCTCCAGTCAGTGTGGGGAGACTGTCAGTTTTATGAAAGCAGGATTTGACAGATGTACCAGAGGAGTTAACGTCTGCTCTCAGATCTCAGTGGTTTGTATAACAGCCCTGTCCTCCATTTTGGGGTGCGGTGCCCCATCAAGGGAGCAGATTGACAGTCCTTTTCTTTCAGGTTTGGAGGTTTGCATGGTGTTGTGTAGGTGTGGTGATGCGCTGATGCCGCATTCATCTGCAAGAGGGCCATTGGCCCCAGGGAATGTTAGTGTCAACTGCGAATGTAGGCCAGCTGAAAACCTCCACGCATGCACAGCCCACGCCTGCTTTACTCGTGAACACAGCAGGCACATAGTACATGCTCAAAATTGTGTATTTTAGCATTAAAGAGTCTCCCTGCAAATTGCTGATGAATAGGACTCTAGGATGAGTGCTTTTTGGAAGGCCGGTGCTGCATCCTAAATGTCACAGTAATGTTGAGTAAATTCCTTAAAAAGCATTTTCTTTTCACAGGTCATACAGCACATCTAAAAGCGTTCAAGTAAATCAGTAGGGACTTGGGACGGGAGGGATCAGCCAATTGGAGGAGAGAGATGTGGATGCAGGAGCGATGGGCGGCACTGGCAGTGTTGTCAATAATCTTGCTGCTGTCAAAGGTGGCGGCTCCAATCGAAGTCCCACTGGACCGTAAGTTATCATTGAAATTATAAATTGTAATATGTCATGTTATATATATATGAAATTTAAATATTGCAAATACAATTACATATATATATATATATATATATATATATATATATATATATATATATATATATATATATATATATATAAAATGTCAAATTTATATTATATACAAGGTGACAGAGAATTACAATCCCATCCCCCATCACACAGAAACACACATATTCAGACCTCCATAGTGTGCCACTTAAACTCGCAACATGAATTATACACTCTGCACTAATGTGTTTTTTTTTTTTGGTGAGGTTTTTTTAAACCACTCTTTGAGGCTGTAATGGGGTTATTGTTCTACCTTTTTGCATTAAATCATAGGCGTGATATCAATATACAACTTTGACATATATTTTCATGTGAGTATAAATAGGCATCAGATTGTCCATCAGTGCTGTGCCAGAATGATTGATTAAAATATAATATGAGTGGTTTCATGTTCACTTGGCAGTCAATAATTCCACTCTAGACTGTTTATTCAGCTAAGCAAATTTGAAAATATGAAGTTTCACATTCCTACTGTCCTGCTATAAGCTGCGCTCTATATTATGGTCATACTATTTATACAACGTAATAAATGAGGAAAATCCATTCTATCTGAACTGCATCTTAAACAAAGAAACCAATAAATCCACTCTGCCTTCTGCTGCCTAACTGCATTTGTTTCCTTCTAATAATAGCCATCCAGGTTTGGCTTGCACTCTTATGAAAAATTATTTGAAAGCTCATACAGAGCGAGACACCCCAGCGGCGCTCAGTGCTCACCAGCTTCAACAATAGAGAGATTCAGCCTGACCAGGGGCTGTCAGCACCTCCCCAACTCCCCTTCTCCGCCTGTATTCCCAGGACACCATCATTCTCTTTTCCTTTCTCTTTTTCTCATTTTCCCTTATTCTCGCATTCTGTCTTTTGCATCGTTTCTCCCCACTTTATCTCCAGCTTTCACTATAGGCCCGTCTGTGTGAATCTCTATTGATCTGTGCAGAGAGAGTTGATAGGAGCACTGATCCTGTCCCTGAGCACTTCATAATACCCCTCTGACCTCTTGACCTCTCTGAATGTATTCAGCAGCAGGGGCTACTGGGAAATGACAAGCATCTGATCACACTATTAGCGCCTGTGTTGTGTCTTCTTTTGTACGCTTATACTCCATATTACACGCACCATCAAAAGCATTTTAAAGACCAAGGACCCCTGTTTGGATCGAAAGACAGAGCAGTTACATACATTTATAAACCGTACATATAGTATAAAATTGAGTTTATTATAACAGATTAATGATTTATTTACTTTATGATGTTTAAAATACAGTACATATACACTACAGTTCAAATGTTTGGGGTCAGTAAAAATAGCCTGCATTTATTTATCCTTATGATCAAAAATGCAGTAAAAGCAGTAATATTTTAAAATAATTTTACAATTTAGTATGTTATATATATATTATAGCCTGAATGCACTGTAAGTCGCTTTGGATAAAAGCGTCTGCTAAATGCATAAATTTAATTTAATTTTAATTTAATATTAATATATTTACATTTTTTAAATATTATTTATTAATTTGACATCAAAGCAGAGTTATACAGAAAAATAATAATCTTTTTTTTTTATCTCCCTAATGATCCATCACTCCCAATATCACCCCCTCCCCAAATGTGATTTCTATTGACGAGGGTTGTCATCAGCTCCCAGCTGACCTTACACATGCACATTACACATCCCCGTGTGACCGTGCTTATGTGCTATGATTGATGTCAGATGATGAATGGCACAGAGCCAGAGATGCACCTGTCACTATCCGAAGAAAAGCACAATAGACACATGGGTGCTTTCTGGTGCTATAACCTGAATATGAAGGTCATATTCTTTAATTAGCAAAGCACAATTGCAAAAGCAATTCTTGACTCTTCTGAGAACATACATCACACTGATTGCGGTTATTATCGAATGTGAGAAACCCCCTGCAAGGCCAGTCACTTTAACATACTGACAAAGAAAGACAGTCAAAGATTAAATATACTGCCATATGGGGAAGATAAATGCACCGATTATGATTTGCTAATGTGACAGTGATGTATTTTTGATATGATGGGTTTTTTTCAGTCTTAAAATGTATCTCCCCTTCCCCCTCTTTTTTTGTAATTTTCTCTCTGCTTCATTCATCTGGTGGCCCATTAACAGGTAAGTTTATTTGTTTGGTTGCTATTTTTGGTGTTAATATGATAAAGTAGGCTTAGTGTTGTGTTTATAATAACTGTAGCAATCATATTTCAGAGTTTAGCAGCCATTAACTAAAATATTTTTTTGTCTTTTGTCTTATAACAGTAGTAAACAATTTTAATATATTAATGTAAATGTTTTAATTATTGTCATCATGGCCATTTTTCCTCACTCTCTGTTAACTACTCACACAATTGAACTGTTTTTCTCTTCATCCGCCCCTCTTGGAACTAACAGCAAAGATCCAGCAAGAGCGTAAGTGCTTCATTAACACGGATTAACTTGTTCATTAAATCAGCGGCTGGTTTTAATAGAGCTTACAACAAAACTTATCACATCTGAAATCTAAAGAACAGAGTTATTACTGCAATGATGTTACAGTTAGCGCCAATACAGGCCAGAAAAACCATTGAAAAGACCCTGAAACACAGTCTCAAGAGAGCTCACAGAAGTTCACTGTGCTACTCTAGATAAATTATAAAGTCTATCATTTATTAAAGCTGATTAATATTCTAATGTAAGCCCAAGAGCATGTCTTCTTGGCAGGCCATGTCTTTGAAGGGGAGGATTACTTCAGGGGTTTGTTAGCCATGCCAAAATACAATTCTGAGCCAGCTAGAAGTAGAGTAGAGCAGTCAGGAATCTTGTGGCTAAAAAGCCATGAACCAAACCAACCAGCTACAAGGTGAAGCACAGAAAAAAAATAAAAAATATCAGCCAAAAAGACAAAGTTCCCAGACACTGTATTTAACTGCTTTGATTAGAGAAATACCTACAATCCCATGAAGCACTATGAATGACATATTTTAGCTTGCCTGTTAAAATATAAGCAATAGTAGCTATATAGAGCTACTGTATATTGTGTCTGTTGAATGTTGTTTGTAGCTACCTGTACATCCTGCAACCTCTCATACCTTTTTGCCAGGCCCAGACTGAAGGTGCACAATTCTAAGCACTTTTGCATTTATTTTGGGGGGAATTGGTTTAAACATAGTAACAAAGAAATGAATTATTCTAAGGACACAATGAACTTATTGCTAGCTGATAGCATAGTCAAATTAGCCTTTATGTTTAGTAAACAAACTCACAAGGAGCAAATACTATTTATCATGTACATACTGATAAATTCAACATGATTTGATGTTTGTCTGTCTGTCAATCAAAACTTTGTCTGTCTGTGCTTATTGTGTCTAGATTTTTGATGTTACCATTAGAGTGAATTGAACAATCATTTTTCAAGAAATGCAGAGCTTGCATATGTATACATAGCATTGAGTTTTCAGTGCTGGTGAGATAAGACTCTCTCTTTGTCCCTCCCTCCACAGTCAAACAGCCCCCCACCATTGTGAAGCAGTCACTAAAGGACTACATTGTGGACCCCAGAGATAACATCATCATTGAATGCGAGGCCAAGGGGACTCCAGTGCCAACGTGAGAATGGATGAAATCCTGCCTTCTCGTCCCATCTCTCACCACTTTTACATTTCCAGTTTGTCAGCAACCTCCTACTGTATACATCCACTTTCACATCACTTCTCTGTCTCTCATTCTTCCTCTTCTGTCGCTGTCTAATTAAACTTGATGTCCATTAGTCTCGGCATGACAAAGAACAGCACATTTTTGTGAGAGTGACACCCAATGCCCCAAACTGACAGTGGCACTGCCAGCTTTGTCCACCCTCCCTCCCTCTTGTACCCTTCTCATGCCATCAGATATGCAGGACGCTCACTCCGGCTCCGGTCCCTTGTTCTTGTTTGTGAAAAGCAGGCTTGACCAGCTCAACACAGTGTGGCCATTCAGAGTGCCTGTTTTTGTTTGTAGGTCTGTTGGGGTTTACAAAACCTTCCACTCAGGCCAGTCTGCAAAACCATTGTGGTATAATAATACGCTTAGTTTAGTGTTCACGCTCACCGAATATTCAGTAGGTTAGTAGATGGCACCCGGTCAACTCCAAGCACGCAATCCTAGTTTTTAGTCGCAATAAGAAAGAAGTAGGGACAGATTTTTTTCTTTAAATTCTGACATACATCCAAATTAATCTGATTATTGAAAAAAAAAAACATTAGGTTTTTAAAGAGAAAGGACGGGCTTATTAGGACAAAATGATTGGAGAAGTCCACCATACGTCACCAGAGAGAAGTATGTCATTTCAACGGAAGATCAAAGTCAACATGCTGATCCCGATGAATTTTTCAAAATGAGATCAGTAACATGCATTTAGAAAATGGATTTCATTGATTTTGAAAATAGCTGAATTTGTCATCTCATGCCATCTTTGGTTTGGTATTCATGTCTTTGTTGTTATCAGTTTGATGTGTGTGTGTAAACCCCCTTATTAAAAAGCTCCATCAATGGACCTATTACATAAACAGCATCAAGTTGGCTCACGTCATGTTTGTAACTGGTTTGTGCAGGTTTCAATGGCGGAGGAATGGAAAGTTCTTTAACGTGGGGAAGGACCCGCGGGTGACCATGCGGAGTCGTTCCGGAACACTGGAGATCAGAAGCAGCGGGAAACCGGAAGATTATGAAGGAGAGTATCAGTGCTTTGCCTACAATGACTTTGGCACGGCGATTTCCAACAAAATCCTACTACGAGTGTCAAGTGAGGGCTGCTTTACTGTAATGTCAAAGCACAACATACACACAACATGCTAATTGTCTGTAAAGAAATAGTTTACCCAAAATGTAAATTCTTTCATCATTCACTCAACATCATGTTGTTATGTTACTCATATGACTTTTGTTCTTCTGTGGAGAACATCACAACAGATGAAAGTATCATAAAAGTAGTTCATGTGACTTACACTACAGTATATTTTAAGTATTCTGAAGTCACACGATATTAGAAAGGTGTTTTAGTGCCACATAAAAATAATATCACAGTATTTTTGAAAAAAATGTCAAAAATATGATAATAAAGTCATAACATTGAGAGATTAAAGTTGTGTTATTTTACAAAGTTGTAGCAATATGAAAATAAAGTTATTGCGAATTGAGATTAAGTTGTAATATTTTGAGAATAAAGTTAAACTTAAATCTAACAATTCTATGACTTTACTCTTATTTATTTATTTATTTTTTATGTTGCACTAAAATGCTGTCAGACAAAATTAAAGCTTGACCTTGAAATAAAAATAATGGCATTATTTATTCATTGTTATGTTGTTTCAAACCCATATGACTTCCATTCTTCCATGGTGCGCAAAATAAGTTGTTGTCTATATACTGTAAATTGCATTATATTTCAAGTGTTCGGAACAGACCAATAATCTTCCTCTCAACCTTTGCTCTTATATTTCATGTTTCATAATTTTTACATTTTACACAACGCAGTTGGTTACCAAAACATATGACAGTGTAATTTGATATCATTGACATTTAAAATTGGCATCATTTGAATCTTCACGCTGAAATTTAGGTTTGTTCCTTTTACAAAATTTCAATATACTTTTATAAAACTTGTGATATTGTGTCATATGGACTACTTTATGATATATTTATGGAGCTTTATTATAGTTTTGGTTCCAAAAAAGAAAAGGAAGAAAGTCATACAGGTTTGAAAAAACATCAAAGTGACATTTTTGAATGACCTATCCCTTTAAAAGTAAAATGCATACAGAAAGCATTATAAAAACAACATTATCTCGCATAGATTAAATTGTTATATTTTCTAATCTGGTAAACTTGTCTGTATTGCTCAGAGTCTCCGCTGTGGCCGAAGGAGGTTCTGGAGCCAGTGGTTGTGCGTGAGGGGGAATCACTTGTCCTGCCCTGCAACCCTCCTCCTGGTCTCCCCCCTCCTGAAACCTTCTGGATGGACAGCTGTGAGTGTTGCTCATCACTTCCTGTCATTGATTGCATCTCATAACCTCAACCCTCCTCACCGTTGCTTTATCATTTAGTCATCACCTACGTGCTCACTTTTACCTCTCCCTCTCACGTCCCCTTACTTTCTGTCCCTCTCTCAGTCATGCAGTCTGTGTCCTCTGCACAGAAGTGTGCGTTACTGCTTTAGTGCTGAGCTAGTGCATGCATGCGAATCTGCACTACCTGACAAAAAGCTGAGAGAGCAGAAACAAGCATGGCACTGAGGCATTTCAAAAGAGCCGGAATCATGCCGCATAGACACACGCTACAAAGCTCTGATCAAACATCTCGACTGATTGTTTGTTGTTTGTTATCAGTACAGTCACAAACATCTCTTTTAAAATGTGTCAGTGATAGTGAGAGGGCTTAAATATGGATCTTGAATTCCTACTACTTTTCATAGTATGTACACATTTCGATGAAGAAGACATTTGAACTTCCTTGAACACTCCCTTCCATGTTCATTGGTCAGAAATGAACACTGTTGTATGAAAATACATGTTTGGTAATTCATAAAAGTGATAATGATTATGACTTTTTATGTCATATTTTTGACTTTTTATCAAATTTTCAACATTTTGCCACATGTTGGACATATAGTTATGACTAGTGACTTTTTATCTAAGAATTTTGCCTTCCATAAATGTTAGGCAACAAACAATTTTATACTGTAGTTATATTCACAATAAGCCGTGTTAAGAGAAAAAGCCAATTAATAATTTCTAAGCCAGTTAATAAGTTCACTTTTAATAAATGTTTGGCGACAAACAAATAAATGTTTTGATAGCACCACAGTGTTTACACTATGAACTTACGCTGCATTTTATAATGTAGTTTGCATATTAAACTGGGTTAAGAGAAATGTTTTAAAAGGCCAATTATATAAATAAGTTTACTTTTAATAAGTTTTTGTAATAATGAACCAGTTTTAAAGTTGATAATTATTTGGCATATATTATGTCCAATAACCTATAAAGGATGATTAAAATGATTAAAATTCTATACTGGTTTGTCTAAATATATGAAAAATAAAACACTAAGAACTTAATTGCTTAACATGCTACACCACTGTAAAAATGGATATTCATTCTTCGGATTTGCTAAAGTTTACATTTAACAATGCAGTTAAATCATTAGTACTTGTTTCAAATATAAATAATTAGAGATATAATTCAAATAGGGGAAATGAGCATGCACAAGTACTCTAAATATACATTTCCAACTGATATGATACATTTAAAACTCGCTAATATTTCTAATCGCATCCTTATATTGAAAAGACAACTTACTTCACCTTTCATATACTTGCTGCTTTACACATGACATAATATCCATTTACAAGAATGTCATGTGATCACAACACAGTTTAGTCCAAAAAGACATCATTATTAAATCCAGACTCATTGTTGATTAGTGCAGATTATCTCGTCTTCGTCTCACACTCTTCTTCACTGCTCCTTCCCTTGAGTGACACATTTACTGATCCTTGTGATGTTTCAGGCCAGAAGATAATAATCATGCTTCTGTGATTCCCACACTCATCTTGAGCATCATTTCTTCTGCTACCTGCCGCCTATTGTATGTCAAATTAAGTTGAACAAATTAGTCAGGATTTTCTTTTTTCTCCACAGCCATTATGCCCATAATACAGGACAAGAGAGTGTCAATGGGCTTGAACGGTGACTTGTTCTTCTCCAATGTTCTGGCTAGAGATGCCACAACTGACTACAGCTGCAACGCTCGCTTCGAGTTCACACACACCATTCAACAGAAGAACCCCTACACCCTTAAAGTGCAAACAAGTGAGTGGTGATTTCTACAGGATCGCTTGTTATCTTTAATTTGATGTAGCTGATACATTGCTGTGCTGCTGTTCAAGGTATATGTGAATGTTGTGGTCCATCTAGTGGTGAGAAGGTAGTATTGCCGGGGACATCTGTGATAGTTGTCTTTTTGCACTTTAATTTGGAGGCTCTTTATTGATTACTATCACAGTGTCAATAAGAGGCTTGAAGGATGGTCTGTCTTCCATTTTCATCCAAAATCGTTCTCTTCTTCCAAGTTGTAATTGAGTGTATTTTTTTTCTGTTTTTGTATGTTAATTAAACTGCCATTTATTCACAGAGGAACCTTATAATGACACGTTTCTCAACTCCACTGATCTGTATGGTGGTGAGTTCCACACACAGCTAGCCTTTTATATGTATGCTTCTGTAAAACAGCACTAACTGAATTAGCGCTGCTGTTTCTAACCACATACAGCAGAGGAAATGCAGAGATAGTGTGTCTGTTATTTAATATACTTTACATTGTAAAGAAAGTTGTTCCACATAGCATTTATAGACTGTAGAACTTACTACTTAATGCTTAGGTTACTTACCATGATTTTTAATACATCAGTCTAAGCAGTTTTGGGGTCAGCAAAATTCTATCATAGTTTGAAGAAACAGTATTCAAATTTCGATTGTAATTGCTTTAATTATCCTAATCACATTGCTCATAATGGAGATATGGAAATGGTAATAAGGAGATTAGGCAAGAGGTGCTCATTAATATTTCAGCAACTTTAATACAATGATAAACATGTGCAAATCCTCACATATGTATCCATGGATATGGCCTAAGGGTGGAACTGAGTATATGAAGAAAATAGGTCAAATTCAAACCTTGTGACAAACATATATATATTTAACAAGGAATCTATCTATCATCTATTTATTTATTTATTTAGACAGGCAGAGTGATTTTGGGGTTTAATATGACCCAGGCATGTTCTTGATGGCTTTTTGAGATTCAACCAAATATTCATATGACAATATTGTGGGGATCACTGTTCACTGACAGACATAAGCTTCTTTTTTTTTTTAAGTTGTCTTGTCTCTTGAATCGTTCGTATAGTCTCCACCAGGGCATTGTGGGGCAGCACTGACAGGGAACTGGCACTGCTGTCACCACAGACACACGTGACAGTGGCGTGAAACATGTGTTTCTGGCAGCTTCATAGTCTAATCTCCCAGACGTTGTCCTCCCACTTAATGTCTCCAACAAAGGCTGTTGTCACTCCCTCTCCTAGAGCACTGCTTGAGATGCTAATAACTGAGAGCTAATCTTACTGCTAGATATACATTACAATAGGGACTAATACTGCCATGCTCATCAAGTCTTCCTCAGGGAGAAGATGGTCTGTGTCTTCACATAACCAGGATTTTATGTCTAACCATCTGTCTGTCATTACAGTAACGATTCTTTTTTCATGCTTATGTTATTTATGCATTTATGTATTTATGTATCTATGCAAAGATTTTACATAAATAACATCAACAAAGCATATACATTTTAAAGAAATAACCATTCAAAACATTTGAGGTTACTAATATTTTTTAACGAACTAATTATTTTATTCATTAAAGGTGCATCAAATGTGAGAATAAAGACATTTATTAAATTAGGGGTTGGTGTTACAAATTGTTTCTATTTCAAATAAATGCTATTCTTCTGAATTTTGTGTTCATAAAGAATCCTGAAAAAAAAAAGTTAATAATCACCAAAACATCATCGAAACAACTATTTCTAAAAAATATAACAATAAAAAATATAACTTCAGCACAAAATCAAAATTAACAATAACAAATTAAGAAAAACGGGGCACTGAAGACTAGAGTAAATGAATCAATGACATCACTGGAATAAATAACATTTTTAATATATAAAAGTAGAAACTGATATTTGAAATTTTAATTATATTTCTAAACTGGTTATATATAACATGTAACCAGTGTTTGTAAGTCTTACCACTTCTAATGTGACTTTTTGTTTTCTTTTTGTTTTGTTTTTTAGTTTTTTTGTTAAAATAAATAGATATATCACAAATGAAGTATTACATTTGGAGATAAAATAAGCTAATTCTGACTTTGTCTCTCACATTTGCGAATGTAGATATATTGTGTGTGTAAATACTGTATATATACATATAGAATTTGCAAGTTGGATATAACAATAATCCAGTTTTAAGTAGCTCCTCATACCAGTGTCTCTTTCTGTGCATGTTAACATGTTAACAATTTTCTCTTTTTTTGTCCATAGCACGTAACGTACCAGAAACCCAGCCTACCTTTCTATCTCCAAAGGGCTTGTCCAGCTCCAAGATAGTGCTTCGAGGGGAACAGCTTCTTTTAGAGTGTATAGCAGCTGGAGTGTAAGTGTTATTTAGTGCTATTTATATAATACTATAGTTATTATTCGTATAGAATTAGCTTTTATTTTTATACTTACAGTTTTCATTTTAACTTAGTTATACGTTTTATTATTTTAAATTTGTGCTTTTGTCATTTTTTTTTTAATATATATATTTCTATTAAGCTTTATTTCATTTATTTTTTGTATTCAGTCATTTTAGTGCTTAAATGTATTTCAATTACCGAAAACTGTTTTTAATAGTTTTAGTTAAAATCCCCCTGCAGTCACTAATTATATCCCTTAAAACTCGTCTTTGATAATCAAAATGACATATTTAAATGTTTGTCCCCATGAAAATAATTTCTTTATGTAATGGCTTGAATGTAACTTTACACCCTCACCTCATTTAGTATACACAGACTCATGAATATGCTAATTAGTCCTCCTCTCAGTCGCACAAGCTCAGACCTGCTCCACTTTCACTCAGTTAACTGATAGTAATAATACAATAATGATATGAAAAGCATCGCCCGGCACATTGACAGGATTGGTTAACCATGTATGCCTTTTAGTACGCCACAGTTTTAAGGAGAAAATGCTCAGGATTGGTGTTAATTAAAGAATTTGCACATGGTAAACCTTATTTTCACCACAGTGGGTCTTTAACAATAACAACACTGGGGTATACAGCATATTCAGCTACCAAAAGCTCTATATACACCAGTTTAAGTATTAGTTATTAGATTTCTCAATTACAATTAAGTGTTGTTCTATTCTTTTTTGATGTTCTTTTTCATTTTCCATTTTTCCAGCCCATCTCCTAACATTGATTGGATTAAAAAAGGAGCAGACCTCCCATCCAAAAAAGTCAAGATTGAGAACTTTAATAAAACTTTACGCCTCCTCAATGTGTCTGAGGAGGACTCTGGCGACTACGTCTGCATGGCCAGCAACAAAATAGGCAGCATTCGCCATTCCGTTGAAGTCCAGGTCAAAGGTGAGCCATAGAGAAAAGATAATTGCTGGATCTTGTTCATGAGATATGTGCTGTTTGTTTTTCATTTTAAGATTTCTTTATTGCTCTGTATAGCTGCTCCCTATTGGCTAGATAAACCCACCAATCTGGTGCTTGCCCCTGATGAGAATGGACGATTAGTGTGCCGTGCCAGAGGAAACCCTAAACCCACTATCCAATGGCTGATGAATGGGGAACCTATTGAAAGTGAGTACTGAAAGCAAGAACTGTTGCTTTTTTGACTTTAACAGTCTGAATCATAACACATTTTTGCATTTGTTTTTTTTCTGCTCTTTGTTTTACTTCAGGTTCACTGCCAAACCCAAACCGCCAAGTTCTTGGTGACACAATCCTGTTCCATTCAGTCCAGATAGGCAGCAGCGCAGTTTACCAATGTAATGCCTCCAATGAACATGGTTATCTATTGGCCAATGCATTTGTCAACATCCTTGGTAAGAAACAATGGAGTCAATCATTTAATAAAGTTCAGAGAGGTCACAAGATTGTGATATGTTAATGTTGTTTTCCTCTTAGACATGGCACCACGGATGCTAGGTCCTAAGAACCAGCTGATCAAAGTCATTGAAAACAACAGGACCTTCCTTGACTGCCCTTTCTTTGGCTCACCGTTCCCTCAACTGCGCTGGTGAGCTTACATCAAATTAAAATAAAAAATAAACCAAGAAAATATAAAAAAAATATAGTAAAACAAAAATACATTACAATTTAAAATAAAAAAATCCTCTAAAACACATATTATAAGCATTTATTTAGCAAAAAAAAAAAAAAAAAAAACTTGTAATATTATGAAAAAAGATTACAGTTTTATATAACTGTTTTCCATTTGAACATATTTTAAAATGTATTTTATTTCTGCGAAGGCAAAGCTGAATTTTCACCATCATTACTCCAGTCTTCAGTGTCACATGATTCTTCAGAAATCATTCTAATATGCTAAATTTGCTGCACAAGTGTTTTTTTATTATTATTATTATCAATGTTGAAAACAGATTTGCTGCTTTATATTTTTGCTGAAACTGTGACATTTTTCATTGTCTTCACTGTCGCTTTTGATTAATTTAATGCATGTTTACTGAACAATATCAATTTCTTAAAAAAAAAAAAAAGCTTAGTGACCACAAACTTTTGTGTATTAGAATTAAAAGTACATGAATATATTGTACATGTGTGTTCAGGTTCAAGAATGGCCTAGGCAGTGGTCTGGATGGTGGTCAGTACAAGTTGTACATCAACGGTACTTTGGAGATTAAACAAGCCCGGCCAGAAGACCAAGGCACCTACACTTGTGTTGCCAGTAACATTCTGGGCAAGATGGAGAATCAGGTGCGCCTGGAGGTTAAAGGTGAGACCTGAAACATTAATCACTAAATATCTCTTGGTTTTTGTTTTGTTCTTTGAAGAGAACACATTACATTATTGTTCATGAATGCCTTCATTTACTCTGTGTGTGTTTGCTGCATTTCAGAGCCCACAAGAATAGTGCAGGCACCTGAACATGTCACACAAGCCAAAGGAACCACGGTTCGCTTTGATTGTCGAGTTAAACATGATCCTTCCCTTCCTGCTATGGTCACATGGCTAAAAGATGACAAGCCTCTAAGCCCTAACTTGATGTAATGTCATATAACAATACCTACACAATATAATCATAATTACTTGTGTGCTATTTTTTTATGTTATAAACCAAATTTACTTTCAGCATTACTTCTTTTGAGTTCAACTTCTGAATAAGTGCAAATCTGTACACTATTGATTTTTTTTTAAATAAGTGTCTTACAGTAAAACACTAATATTTTGAAATATTAATACAGTTTCAAAGAATTCTCTTCATGTAATTCATTCCTTTGATGGTCAAGCTGAATTTTCAGCATCAGTGTCACACGTCCTTCAGAAATCATTTTAATATACTGATCTGGTGCTTAAGAAACATTTAACATCAACATAAAAACAGATCTGATGCCTAATATTTTGTGGAAACTTTAAGATCTTTTTTCAGAATTCTTTGATGAATAGAAAGTTCAAAAGAACAGTGTTTATTTGTAATAGTGTTTTTAACAATTAAAAAGTCCTTACTGTCACTGATTTAATTGAATGCACCCTTGCTAAATAAAAGTATTCATTTCTTTAAAAAGGCTTTTTTAATGGTAGTGTATGTCCTGTACTTGACGTCTAATTCCTGTTTGTTTTAGTGGTCGGATCAGAAAGGATAATGAGACTTTGACTATTTACAATGTCAATCCAGAAGATGCAGGAACCTACACATGCTCTGCCAGAACTGAGATAGATGAGAACTCTGCCTCAGCTCGCCTTACAGTTACAGGTATACACATATTCACATTCATCCTACAATACATCATCCTCCTTTATGCACCTTTCTCATGTTGCTAATGGCTAGTAACATATTTCATAATAGATATTAAGTGGATATGGACATGTAGAACAGTCACAAGTCATTTCCAGAGGATAATAATAAAACAATAGGCCCCAAGAAGCCGTGGTTTACAGTGAATGTATTACAGCTAAGGGGCATTGTTAGGCATGACGCAGAGTGGAAAAAAAACCTTAGCTATTCTAAATTCACTGTAAACCACGGCATCATGGGGCTTATTGCTTTTATAAAATGGTTGTTCCATATACGTAGCAAGGTTTCACAGAATACAAAAAGCAAATAAAATCTAATGATATTAATAAAAACATTCTTCTGCCAAACAATGTAGTTCCTCTGAAATGGTTGTGGTTGCAACAATTGGTTGTCAAGCAACTCACAGATGCAGAAACAAAGAATTGTATGTTTGTAGAGTAATTTACAACAGCTTCGAACACAGCTCAACCAATCAGAATCAAGGACTGGAACTATCCGTTTTATAAAATGCCTATTGCACTTCTATAACTTATAGATTTGTGCTCTTAACAGCACTTCCCACAGCTTCATAGTTTGCTTGAATATTACTACTGTTGTGCTTCCTTTTTTAGCTATACTGCTTTTTTCTGATATTTATCTACTAATAGCCACACTAACCCTTGACCTCTGACCTTTGACCTTTACCTCATAGAGGATGACATCTCGTCTGCCTCAAATCGTAGTGCCTCTGCAGGTAACGCATCTAGTACAGTTATTTCTAATATCCAGTTAAAGCCTCTAACAATCAATCTCTGTATTTAATTTTTACTCTAACATTCTGAGAATAATTGTATAAGTTAACTTGGTTAATTAGTATATTGTTCTCTTGCAGATCGACCCGACCCCCCTCAGGATCTTGAGCTCTCGGACCCTTCAGCACGTAGTGTTAGACTCACCTGGGTGCCTGGGAATGAAAACAACAGTCCTGTTACGCGTAAGTTTAGAGTATAGAGTCTTATGTCTTTTTTTAAGACCATAGTTCAGTGAATGAACTTTGTCTTCACTACTTTGTCGATGCTCTTGTGTGTCTTTATGTTGATTGATTGACATTGATCAGACAAGTAAATATGACCTATAAAAAACATCTAGTTATCACATCTGACATCAATCGGTGTTATAATGTTATCCTTAAAAGAAATGTCAGTAAGTCTTTTTGGTGAATAGAATCAAATGAATTGAGTAATTTAATTCTTTTTGAGATTGACTCCCAGCCATTTTACCGGAAGATCAATTTATCTTCAATATCATGTACCTTTGAGTTTCCTTCTCTGTGTAGGCTCTTTATTTTAAATAGACTTTGTAATTTTCCCATTGTGTCTTCTTGCATTACTACAGATTTCCTTGTCCAGTTTGAAGAGGACAGGTGGGAGCCGGGGAAGTGGCAGAACCTGTCTATATTTAATGGAAACCTAAACTCAGTCAACCTGCAACTGTCACCCTTTGTCAACTACCAGTTCAGAGTGATTGCAATCAATGCTGTGGGCCAGAGTCAACCCAGCCTTCCCTCTGCCCGCTATCAGACCAGCGGAGCCCGTAAGAGATCAGCAGTATCTATAAGCCCTGACAGAAATGTGTTTGAGAGTGTGCTTAAACAGTCATTTAGTAACATACTGTATAATGATTTGTTTCAGCTCCTGATGTTGTGCCGAGTGGTCTTAAAGGATGGGGAAGCAAGAAGAACAACATGGAGATCACATGGCAGGTAAAATGAACCATGTTTATTGAAGTACCTCAAAAAACAAAACAAAACAAAAAAAAATGGATGTGATGTTTAGTGAGCTAATCTATCTGTACATTTCATAGGCACTTAAGAGCACAGAAAGGAATGGGCTAAACCTGCGATACATGGTCTCATGGAGAAGGAAGGACACTGAGGAAGAGTGGAATAACACAACCACAACCAGAACGAAGCACATTATTCATAATACAGACACCTATGTCCCGTATGAGATCAAAATAAAGGCCATCAATGACTTTGGACACAGCCCTGAGTCAAACATAGTCATCGGTTATTCTGGGGAAGACAGTGAGTACTAACATTTCATATTTAATGACACTTTTATAGTCTTTTCTGGTTTCTTTTGTACTTATACTGTTTTTCCCCCATCAGAACCATCCACTGCACCAACAGAACTCAGGGTGTCGAAGATCAACAGCACCAAAGTAAATTTAAACTGGGTGCCTGTGGACCCCAGCACTGTGAACGGAGAGTTTAAAGAGTACAAGGTGAGTGACCAAGCACCTGCCTGACACAAAAACATTTTACTTATTTGCTACCATTGCTAATTCAGTATTCATATCATATTCTCAGTTGTACTACTGGCGGGAGGCCAGCCTCATTAAGGGTCTGAAAGTGAATAAGACAAAGTTGCATAAAGGCTTCTTCACCACGGCAGAACAGCCCTCTGGCATCCTGACAGAGCTTTTTCCGTATAGCAAATACAAGATGTACATGGTGGTGGCTAACAGAGAATATGAGGGACCACAAAGCAACACTGTGGAGTTCTACACCAAGGAGGGAGGTAGGATTCACCATACTGTGATTTAGTGGTGAAGCATGAGCTACGATGAGAAGTCAAATATGTGACGTTTGTATCCAAAATCAGAATATGAACAGCTTTCATAATCCTTTCATAGAGCCAGGTGCTCCAAAGTACTTTAGGATTCAGAGGCACACAGGCGTGGTTCACCTGAAGTGGGACAAGCCCCTGGAGCCGAACGGTGTCCTGATAGGATACACACTTCAATACCACACAGGTGAGCTCATCGTACACAAAGAGAAACCTCCAAAATGAGTGTGTAAACATAGAGAAACTTCAAGTCCTCATGTGCAGTTCATATTTACGAGTTGGGAATTCATAATTACAAATTCAGGTTCATTTAAATCACTTTGATCGGAGCAAGATGCCAGTATATTTTTCTTCAAAAAAACACAGCAAGATTTTTAACTCTTTCAAAATATACAAGGAATGTGCAACAGATGTGTTTTTGCTTTATGTTTTATGTTTGCTATCATTTTGTTATACCTGCAACTTATCTAATGTTATTGTAAATGAAAAAAGTATAATTTCATAAATTTAGACATATTTACCATCAATACAGACGCTGCATCCAAGTTTTCTGACTGAAACGGCCACAACTTTTCCACGAATATCGTATTTACGAGTTCCTAGCACATAAATGACTGAGAAAAGTTGTATTTACAAGTGGAAAACTCGTAATTCTAGATCATGCACATGTTGTTTATGCTTATTTGAAACATGGCAGAAACATAGATCTATAATATGTATTTTATGTATCTATGTATGTATCTCTATTTACTGTCGCGATCGGAGAGAGGGAAGGAAAGTCTGTAGTGAATGCTGCAAAGTTAATCACTCAACTTTAATGTTTTATTTTATATAAAAATGCAATGTATAAATAGTGATAGAAAGTGTTGTTTCCACTTTAAATGCTTGACACTTTGTAATAACATATGCCCGACTTGTAGTTATAAATTTACCAGATGCACTTTAAAGCAACAAAAAGCAAGTTTCCCAGTCATAATTCTGACTTTGTGGTGGTGTTCATGTGAAGTCTTTCCAACATGACTAGAATGCACCATAAGCACTTGAATTTTGCACAATGCAAGCACTACTGAAATGTTCTTCATGAAGTGTAAAAATCTAAAACGTATTAATTCCGTTCTGCTTCTGCGATTCCAGTGAACGGGACACAGGCGGGAGAGATGAAGGTCCAGAAATTTCCACCCAATGTGACAGAGTACATCATGAATCTGCCTAACCGCTTCACACGGTTCAAGTTCTACCTTGCAGCTCGCACACAGGTCGGAGCAGGAGAAGTGTATGCCGTGGAGTCACCACATTTCACTAATGAAGGTCAGCAAGCGAGTCGTCTAACTCTGTGTTCTGTAAGCTTTTAGTGAATCTGAGAGCAGAATCATTGGATGTTCTTGTCTGTGCTCCACCCTGTCGTTCTCTTGCTTTAATACTTTTCTGTCTCCTTCACACTGTTGTTTCTCGATGCTTTGTGGTGTCTTTAACTCAGTCTGTTTCTCTCATAACTGCTTGATTTCTTCTTTGTCTTCTTTGACTTGCTCTCACCTGTCTTCCCTCTTCTCCTCCTGTCTTTCCTGTGGTGTTGACTGGGCACCCCAGATACTGACTCTACAGTTGTAGGTAATGGGGAAATGGACTGCCTGCCTGTCTAACTCCTGCCTTGCTCTGTCTCTGCTTCAGCCTCTGTCTGTCTTTCTCTCAAATTATGTCTGTCTGCTTTTTAAAAACATAACAGTGCAGCTACTTAAGTCAATGCCACACTCAGGATTCCTACACTAAAAAAACATTAAAATTGGTGTAGAAACAATTTTGATTTAGAAAATTCTAAAGTAAATTTCAAAAATAACTGCATAGAATCTGCAAGAAACACTTTAAGTTAAACATAAAATTTTGAAGTACACAGACTGAAACTGTACTTCTTGTATAATGTACTCAAATAATATTTGTTTTGTTTACAATTTCAAAAAATCATTTTACAACACTAGCCAAACACAAAAAACCTACATACTGTACACATTTAAACTGTTTTTGCTGTGTGTTTAATTAAAGGTGAAGTGGATAGGTTGACCAAAAGTAATGGTATTTTTTATTTTATTTTATTTATTTTTTTGCATCCCAACTGGAATTTTAAGATTACAACTTGTTTTTGGGAGTTTATTGAATTATATTTAATTGAAAAAAGTATTTGAAAGTTGTTTACATTTTTAATTGTAAATTTGTTTGGTTCCCTTTGGGAATTGCACACTTCACCTTTAACTCTTACATTTTCCCTGATGAAAAACACTGCTCAGCTGCACTGTCAATAAATGCCTGTCCCTATCCATCTCTTTGTTGGTCTGCCAACATCCATGTCACTGTGTGCTTTCAGGGATGGGCTTTTGCACTTTTGTGAAGTCACTGAATCTGCTCTCAGTGTAGATGATTAGAGTTTTACCTCTTTAAGATACTGATAAGATGCTATTATGCCTGAAGCGCCACACAAATAAGATAAAGTCCTGTGTGGCTCTCATGTAATTTGTTATTTATTGACTGACACCTAATCCCTGATGGCACCTTGCTACTTTAGCCCTGACATCACTTTCTACCACATGCCTTGCTTGGCATATCCTAGCATGCTCGTATCATCATTTTAGTTTCAAATCTAGCCAGGAGCCAGACTGAACCACTTTGTTGTTAGTCTCTAGTGGTAATGCTTGATGCAGTTGTTTGTGTTAGGTTGAAAGGAAGTTAATGTTCAGATGATAGAAGAAAAAAATCTAATATTGTATTGACATTTGTGAAGAGAATACTGTTTTGGTGGCGAATGACTATGGCAAGCCAATTTATGTTGTTGATACCAATGGTTAAACTGTACAATAATTAAATGCTTTGGATGAAAATTGCATCCATTGACCATGCTCTTTGTGTTAATAGCACTAAAATCGCAATCATCTTTTTCTCTGGTGGAAATAAAGGGCAAATTGTCATGAATACTGAATAAATCTAATTTTATATTGAGGGATAGCAGTTGTATCATAAGCCCTTTGAAATTGTATTGTACAATAACCTGTTTTAGATTTAGAAGTTGCAAATAGTCAGAAAGGAGCAGTCTGTGTGTTATTTGTGTAAATTACTACTTTCACCTCTTTCAAAGTGGATGCAAATGATGCAAAATTATGATTAATACCCCAAAATGTCAAATCTATCAGTATTTTCATAGCTAATTAGACTAAGCTTTAAAAAAGTGGCAGAAGTTTTTTGTTTTCAATCATGCAAATTATGCTGTGCAAACAACAAAAAATGCCTGTGTTGAAAGGAAATTAAATTTTTCATGCTAATTTATGGATGAGCTGCTTATGGAACAGTAGTAATGGAGTGATGATGTTTGGCTGTGAATCCATCCATGACAAAATGGCATAATAGTAAGTTAGTGTATTAGTAAAGTAATTATGAGCTGTTTTCTAGTGTGTCTCCAGTAACTCCTTCAAAGTTTATGTGTAGCTTTTGCATGTGCAGGTCAAATGCCAAGCATGAAAGTTAGTATTCGATAAAGCTGCAGATAGTAAGTGTTGTGCTGCTTAATTATTAAAAAGAGTGAATCAGCTCGCCATTATTTACAAACTGTTGCTTTGGCAATGCACGCCTCTGCTTCTGCTTGTGCCACCTTCATTTCTCTTATGTCGAAGGCTTTTTTTTACATTTTGTGTCAGATGGAGACATACAGGTAAGAGTGCACTAAGTTACGGCTGATTGGCTGTGTTGATCTTAAACCACATCCCTGTGCAAATGTCTCACATCCATTAGCATGTCTTGGTCTGGCGAAAAGTGATGTCACCAAGCACTCTGGGGCTCTCTGACACTCTCTGTCTGACCTAACCTTCGCCAGCATATTTATGGATTGCTCTCATTTTTTAGTTTTGCCTGTCAAATTGAGTTTGGAAACTGCTTATATAGTTTTTGTTATGGAGTCAGTTAATGGTACTCAAAGCAGCGTTGTTTCCCAGGTAAAAGCAAGCAAAATGTACAATTACATATTTCATTATGAGTCTCTATCTTGGATAATGATTCTATCCACTGTGTGTTCTAATGGATTTCCACACATTTTCTCTTTTTATACTGACAGCTCTGCAAAGGTTGTTTGTTAAATCCCATTAGATATGATTTTATATTTCTCAGTTGTTTCAAAATGCCAGTGAGATCTGAGAATATTGTAGCATTTTGCAGAGCGTTGCACAGCTTTAGCACAGTGGTTTGTAGTGACCCTGTTTTCCCCCTTGGTGGTGCACAACAATCAATTTTTAGATACCCTCTATGCAACCTCTTTAGTATTTCTCAATGCAATGACTTGCTGACATTCATGCTCACAAATATCACAAAGTTGTGAGCATGAATATTTCATATGTATTTCAAAAATATTTGAGAAAGTAATACCAGCTAAACAAACAATGCAAGCATTACAAAATATTAGCATCTTAAAGATGCAAATATTGTTCAAGGCATGACATAATCTCTGGTCATACTACAGTAGATCCAGGAAACTGAATTCTTATACATGCACATACTACTATCAGTGAAAGGTTTTGGGATGGTACGATTAAAATGTTTTTGAAAAGTCTATGTTTGCAAAGGCTAAATTTATTTTAGCAAAATACTGTACAGTAAAAATAGTGAAATGTTACTGTCATTTTTAATGACATGCTTAATATAAATATCAATTGCTTAACAAAAAAAAATTACTCTTTGAACCTTTGACTGGTAGTTTATGTGTGTATATTTATTTTCATATAGTTAATTCACAGTGTGTAGGTTACAGAAGATAATAGTATAAATAGCAGGTAGAATGCAGTAGTATGCCAGTATTCCATTCGAAACATAGCCACTCTCTTTCACTGAATACGTTTTGGAAAAAGAGAACTGTGGGAATTCCATCTAATTAACTCATTCTTTTTCTGTGTTTTCTCGCTTCTCTTTGTCTCTCTTGTGCTTAATCCTGGGACCTCCACCTTAACTTCTCTGTGTTCTTCCTCTCAGCCGTTAACTTTACGGATGCCTTGATGTTCGAAACTCCTCCTCCTCCCCCGCCCCTCTCCACTGACCCAGTCCCAACAATACTTTCCCCAGAACCAACCACACCAGCCCCTACAACTGCTGCTCCGCCCAAACCTACTACTACTACCACTACTACTACAACTACCACAACTACTACCACCACTACTACAACAGCTTCCACCGCAGTTCTTCCTGTTCGGCCCATGTCACCTAAAACAGTGGATTGGAAAATGCTGGGTATCTGATAATGCCAGTGTGCATTGGAAACGCCCACAGTATAGATTAATTCAATCAAATCAGTGTGTCCTCTTGTTTAGATGACATTTATTATGTATGACTGACTTGGTTAGTGGACCATTTAGGACAGGGCATGATTGATGTTCTCCCTGTTCCCTCACGGACACACAACACTCAGATTATGCAGAATTAGTATTGACATTTGCTTTACAAATAGTCTTGTTGCATTAGAAATTTAAATGCATGCTCGTAAACTATGAGAAATTTAGAAGAACAAGTTAGAAATGAAATCAGTAATATTGCTAACATTTTCTAGTTTTAAAGACCCCATGAAAATTTTCTTTCTTTTGTTGATGTATTTAAAGTGACAGTATTTACAGGTGGCACATAGCTATGTTTTTAATTTTTCTAAAAACTAAAATCTGATATGAACTATGAAACTATAATGTACCACTTACTATTGCTACAGTAGCAGATGGTATAAAGGCCCCAAAAGTCAAATTTAGGTTTCATGGGGTCTTCAAGTTTAAGCATATGTACCAGTGTTTGTATCAGAAAATATTTAAGTGTACTCCTCTCCCACCTGTTCTTCATAGCCCCGAATGTAAAGATCTGGAATCTGACCGTGGATGCTAACAATGACTATGCTAACGTCAGCTGGAAGCACAACTTCTCCGTTGACAGCAGCGAGTTTGTGCTAGAGTTCACACTGGACAGTAAGAGCCAGATGCACATATTGAGAGCTTATGAAGGGAATGCTAGATTTTACTGGGCCTGCTGGAGACCAAAATCTTCCTCTTGTAATGTTTAATTGGTCCTCATTTATATGGCAAATTTACAGAACATCACCATAAACATTACAGGGAGCTCATGTTTATTTGAAAGGGAGGTATTGTAAATGTTGTTTGAATTGTCCAGCATTTATGATATCTCCCTGTTGTGATTTTCTGTAATGTTTTTGTCCACAGTATTTGTTTAGCTTGTTAACTCACAAACTGAGGCATTGCTCCAGCATGTTACTCAATAATATCATATCTAGCTGCAATACTGCGTTGTGCTTTGTGTCATCAGCAGTCATGCATGTCCCCTTTAGAAAGCTCTAGTTCTCACTGGTGGCTAAGAACAGGGAGAGATTTGACTAAATCTATGAGGGGGAGAGACGCCTTGAGACTGAAAAAAAGAGATGACCAAGACCTGCTCTAATTGGGCCACAGAGAATTTTGGTCTGTAAAGCAGTGACTTTGAGGCACCCAGCAGTCCACTCTTATTATATAAAGTACTGCAATTACTTCAGTTTTTTGACAGTTTAAACCAGTAAAAAAATAAATAAATAAATAAAAAATTATAATATATTTTATTTAATACTGTTTAGCTTTCTCTTCTATATATATACTTTCTCTCTCTCTCTCTCTCTCACTCTCACTCTCTATATATATATAATGCATATACAATGTTTTATATATATTTTAAATATTATGTTAGATATTAATGAAATAATATAATTTTTTCTTGTTTTAAGCTTGAAACTTACTAAATATTGTTAGATTTATGCTTAAAACAAAACAGCACATTATATTATTAAGCTCATATAATATAATATAATATAATATAATATTGATTTCTTGGAGAACTTATCTTGTTAGTTTTTTTTTTTTTTTTTTTTACTGTAAACCAAGACAAAATACTGATTTTATTTATTTTTCCAGTGCCCTTAATTCTATTTGATTACACAGATGAATGTAAATCAAAAACCATTCTTCATCTTCCATCAGTGTTCTATTGTGCCTGTGCATGTTTAAGACAGTCACAGCATGGAAACGATACATGCAATACCTAACTAGAGTTTGACTAGTTTATATTTCTGTACCAAAGTCTCTCTCTCTCTCACTCGGTTTCTTGCTCTCTCTCGCTTGCTCCTTCGCCCTTGAGCTATCTGTCTGGCTCATCAGATGTGATTGCTAACTCCACCCTTACCTCAGCCATTGGCTTCCCAGCTGCGCTCGTTGTCTGGCTGCCCACAGCTGCTTGGCTTTTTGTTTATATTGGCCACCATTGTCCCATGATTAGATTATGCCAGCAAGCCTGCCACATCTGATTGATGCCCCTTGGGCTTTGTTTTTTATTTAGTTTTTTTTTTTTCTTTGGTGGAAACATTTCAGAGAAAGATGATGATGAGGTGAATGATTCTTACCAAAGGACTCACCAAAGGGGAGAGTGAGAGTAACATATTTAACCTTGAAACATGTTGTACAGTACATCCTGATGCAATATCCCACCAAGCCGGTGAAAATGTACTGTAGCTGTAGCGATCTGGGTTTCATCCAAGAGGTGCATCAATGTGGACTCATTTGTTTTTCACTAAGAAGTACTGCATTATTATAGGATCACATTACACCAGGACCAATACGCACACATTCTCCAAAAGTACTTCCCATTTAGACTCACTATTTCATTATGTAACACTACCTTTTCCTTCTCCCTCTTCCTCATCCTGTCACCATGTCCTGTCAAGATTGTGGCAACTGCATGCATTCTGCGTGAGGCATGGTGTGTGACAATGTCTTAGCTACTATATGTAGAAGCTCCTTAGCCCATATGAGATGTTTTGTTGATCTTAAAGCAGGACATTGTGACGTTTAAAAAGCTATCAGCCCATTTTGTGCATGTAATATAGGATTAAACATATTTAAAATGCACATGCAAATTGCTTCTGATGCAGTGGTAGGGCATAACCTGACTTTAGTAAGGTATTTAAGCAGTAGATCACCCAGAAATGAAAATGTTGTCATAATTTACTCACCCTCATGTCGTTCCGAAACTGTATGATTTCTTTCTAATGTTGAACAAAAAAGAAGATATTTTGAAGAATGCTGGTAATCAAATAGTTGATGGTCCCCATTGCCGATGTATATACAGGTTTGGAACAACAGGAGGGTGAGTAAATGATTCCAGAAGAGTAATACTCCAAAAAAAAAACCCTAGCCAGAATGTTTGTGGAATATCTGTGCCTTGTAAGCACTGAAATTAAAGTTTTTTTGAGAGCATTAATAAATGGGAATTGTCTAAAATTGTCTAAAAATTGACTTACTTTCCAGTTCGTAACTTCAGCTTGTAGATCTTGTAGCACTTTAAGGCGCTGTAATTGAATTTTGATATGCATATTATATAATCCAATGGCTGCTTGCTTCAAAGGCTCTTGTATATGATCACATTTTGATATGCAAGGATCTGCATCAAACTCATGCCAACCCATGAGTTACACAGTGCATGATGATTTCATTTAGGTTTCTTATGAACATCATGGAACCTCACTAAGTCATCATGCTCACCCTTTAACAATGCCATTGGGATTTGTCTCTCCACTTCTCGGCTTCCTCAGAGATGAGATGCGGTCTGTGGGTAATTGAGACTAGATGCGCCTCCCTCCACTCTAGACCGGAGTTCATTATAGCAAATCCAGTGTGAGATATTAAGCGGCAACTTCACATCAAAGCTTTTAAGAGGCGTCACTGAAGCAAATGATGCCCCTAATAGACCAATGCTAGACTTTGATGTGTGCTGAGTGAAGATATTCCAGTATTTTCGCTCCCAGCCTGCTTTTTATATACAATCTCACTTAAGAAATATCACACCGAACAGAGAAGAATCTTGAATATAGAGTGGATAAGGATGCAGCACGTTTCCTCAATTAACAAACATGACCTGCTATCTTCGTTTTGGTCAGTTTAGGTTGGGCTTGGTTTGATGGGCACCTCTCTTGTGTCTCCTCCTGGGTAATGGGTCGATGAAAAGCATACAAGTAAACCACCAGCCTCCCATTAAGCTGGCTGGGCTGGTGGCCGGGGCCAAGTATCGGTTGCGGGTGTATTCCCATGAGCACAACTCCATCAGCAGCAACTATGTCACGTTCGAGACAGGCAGAGGTGAGGGGTGGCCAAGACACAAGAGAGAAAGAAAGGGTTCAACATGTGACCTCAACCTTCTGAAATATAGAAAACTGTACTGGCACTGTAACTGGTAAAACATGGTGCTAGCAATGCCAATGGCTTGGGCTCATTTCCCAGGGAACAAAAAGAATTTTGTGAATTTGTCATTGCTTCAGATGCATTAGCAAACTTGTTTTTCCAGCAGGATGCATATGTGCCTCAGCTGGTGCGAGCAAGATGAAATCTCACAGCATTTTGTGTAAGAGCACGTTCAATAAGATATTGATCCCTGTGATGATAAGGATCCCTGAGCCGTGTAAATGCCATTTTAGGTGGGATGTTTGCTCTGTTTTTCGGGTATAGAAGATTGAGCTCATAATATAATCCAAACCGTCAGCTTTATTGTTTGTTCCTCTCACTGATAGATCCTTCTGTGATTTTCCACATAAAAAAGCCACTATTATTAGGCCTTATATTATATCAGAGTAGACTCTAATGCCTGTTGTTTTGAAATTAAGTGTTTGACAAGCACATAAGATCCAAAAGTTTGGGTTCAGTGAAAAAAAAAAAAAAAAGGTTGAAAGAAATTGGTAACACGTATTCATTATTAATTTAGAGTTTTCCCTCAATTAACCCCTAATTTGCTGCTTATTAATATTTAGTCAGGTAGATGATTAGTTTAGGTATGGGATATGATTAAGGGATCTAAAATATGGCCATGCAGAATAAAACATTATATGTGCTTTATGAATACTTATAAACACCCAGTATGCTAGTAATATGCATGCTAATAAGCAGCTATAGTTAATAGTGAGAATTGGCCCTTAAAATATACTGTTACCAAGAAATTAATAGTTTTATTTATCAAGGATACAATAAATTGTTAATTTGTGGCAGTAAAAACATTTAAATATATATTCATAACTTCTGTTATAGACTTATATTTTAAATAATTTTCTATTTATCAAAGAATCATGAAAAATATGTATCATGGATTTCACACAAATATTAAGCAACTGTTTACAACCGTTAACTGATGATAATTGTAGAATTTTTTGAACACCAAATCAGCATATGATCCTGATTTCTGAAAGATCATGTGACACTGAAGACTGTAGTAATGGCTTCTGAAAATGTACTGTTGCTATCACAGGAGTAAATTACATTTTACAATATAATAAAACATATGTAAATATTTTTTTTAAATAATTATTTAAAAACTACCGAGCTGAACCTTTGGAACTTTAGTGTATATCCAAATAACTTTCAATAGAGAACTGAAAAAAAAAAAAAAAACATCTAGTCCGTTCTCTAGAATCACTTTATAATATTAGGAGAGACTAAAATGTTTGGGAAGATGCATCTATTAAAAAGAGTGTTTTTTTTTTTTTTTTGAAAAGGGGAGTATTTGATGAAGCGGTTAAACCGAGCTTTACTCAGGCTCCATTTTCATCAGATAACTGTTCATGGAGAGAGCGCCCTGTGCTCTGATGTTATTATCAGGATGGGTAATTCAAATCCAGATCCGCAGTTCTCACCACTAATGTGTTTTTGATAAAGGATGGCTGTCAAATGACTCCTACCATGTTGCTGAAAGTCAGTGAGATTTATTAGGTTCTCCATTTGGTGTTAGTGTGTTCAGCTGATCTCCAGGCTCGATAAATCATGCAGGGGGAGAACAAGCTTCTTAATGTGTAAAATGATCTGTGGGAGTTGATTTCTGACATTCTTGCTCATGAGTATATCATTACAAAACTTAAACATTTTATTCTGTACATCTCTTTTTCTCCTCCCTCCTCTGTGTGTGTGTGTGTGTTTGGTTGTTAACAGCCTACAAGGAGCAGGAAGACATTGCTACTCAGGGCTGGTTCATTGGGCTGATGTGTGCCGTCGCTCTATTGGTTCTCATCCTGCTCATTGTTTGTTTCATCAAGAGGAGTCGTGGAGGAAAATATGCAGGTAAAATGCAGCAAATACACAGCCACATTAACCCAGGGTTATTTATTTATGATATGTAAATTATACGTAACTGTTTTACGTATGTTTTTTGTTTTTGTTTTACCAGTGAGAGACAAGAAAGACCTCCCCTTAGATAATGTTGACCATAAAGACCAAGATGGTTCATTTGACTATCCGTAAGTTTGCACTTTTGATCACTTCTACCATAAAAGTAAGCAGTTTTTTCCTAAAACAGCTTTTTGGGTTCATATGAAGAGAAAGGGCTTTCAATAATCTTACTTTAGAATTGTTTATATGCACTCTCTGCTACTTATGATATCGAACATGTTGATGAATAACTTTGTTTTAACTGTTACAGGTCCTGAACTTAGCTCTCACCCTGCAGAGGGGAATATGCCTTTCTCATTTTAATCAAAAATAACAACTAACCATGTAAACCAAACAAATTTTAATTAACAACTTACATAAACACCCCCAAAAACATTTGTTGATGAGGCTTTCATATTACCTAAACAGAAAACAAGCTTGCTGCGGTTAATATAGATCTCAGTTCAGCTGGAAAACAATGCACTGATTTCTCAGAAAACAGTGGTCGGCACCAACACCATTGCAACATTTCTAATTTTTGAAGTTTTTATTCTAACATTTATATTTATTTTACTTCAGCTGTTTTGCAATCAAAGAAAACCATTTAGAACAATTTTAGCTTTAGTTAACTAGCACTGGCACTTGATGGTTTTTGTTCGGATCAGTGTGTTACCCTGTTGGCATTTGTTAGGGCAGTGTGAACCCTAACAAACAAACATTTTTCTACCTGTCATCCTTAATTTATTTTCAATGTTCTGTTGTGTAAGCCCACATCTTTCAAGATGGTGTGGATATTACAACCTGGGTACAAAAAGTAAAGGCAAGTGTCAGTGAGGGCTTTAGGCAGACATTATACATCTGAACCGATATCTCTAGCTCGATAAGCTAATAATTGTTATGTTACTTATGCAATGTTCAAAATAAACTATAGCAACACTATATAAATAGTTAAATTTTGTAGTTAGCTAGTAAATTTTAACACAAAGGTAGCTTGATTAACATAGCAAGCTAAACACAAGCTGTGTTCGAAATCGCTCACTCATTCACTCACTCCTATATAGCGAATGGCAGATAAGTACACTATATTAACAAGGAGTGACAAATTTAAGTGAGTGAATCCACGGTGGATTTTGGGAAGTATTGTTCTAGCCAGTGTATGTGAGGTCAAAGAGTACATTGTAGGTACAGTGGTTGCCAAAATAGAAGTGAGTACTGTTTTTACCACTTTTAACTTTAATATTTGGTAATGTCCACTTTTTGCAGAAATTGCGGCAGCACATCTCTCTACATAGTGTCAGTATATTACCTGAGAACTTCAACACTAATGTTATCCCATGCAACTCAAGCCAAAAGCTTTCCTTTGAATGTACAGTAGATCTTTCCAGTTTCTTTTCCAACTCACCCCAAATTTGCTCGATGGGGCTAAGATCTGGACTTTAAGGGGGCCAGGCCATCATTTTCAATGTTCGAGCAGATTCCTTCCATTGCAGGTAGTTCCGGCAATAGTTTGTTTTATGGTATTGTAATGGCCAATTCAACAAAAACAACTGAAACCTCTTAAATATTCCAAGAGTTCTAACAATTTTGGCCACTGCTGTATAAACAACTGAAGTTGTTCACTTACAATTACAAAAGTGCATTATATAGGCTACAGGGAGCGGTTTCAGAGACAGTAATAGCTTCTCCAACACTGCACCTAAGCTACATTTGACATTTCAGTAGAAATGTAACATGGATTTGTAGTTTGATTTGATGTAAACCTCTTAACAACTAATTGAAAAACATCCTCTAACCATTTGGACTACAGCTTAATACCACTCATGTGTCACATTATTAACAGTTATGTAATATTAAATGGTTCGCCTTTTGTCAAAGCTAATTCACTTTAAGGAGATCAAGACCACAGATCTTCAGTAACTGATTAGCTTAGTAATGCTAAGATGTAAGTTAAGCTGAGACTTCCCTTTCTACTTTATAACGTCTCTCTCCATCTAACATGTGAATGATGTGGTCAACTCCATCTTCATGATCCCTTTTCTTCCCCCTCCTCTTTCAAATTGGCGGCTGGGTTGTTAAGGAACGAGAACAGGTATTTGGTTTCAGCACTTCATCTCAGCCTGAGCATGTCATTGGTTAGCCTACATGTGGATGACAGAACGGGGACTAAGGCTACTGACTAATCAGTGTTTGAGCTCTATAAAAAAAAGGTGTTAAACTCCTTGGTCCCTTTATTTTGGATGTAATCCAGCAATTTCATGAAAGAAACACACCGTGTCCTAACTAAACACGATGCGATAAAGCAGCCAGGGTGAAAAGCCAGCTACTAGCAGCTCAGGTATGGATAGAGACAGGATGTTTTCAGGGTTTTACATAAAACATGACCCTCTTTTTCCCAACTATGTTCTGGCTGGGATCTCTAAATTGCCTAAAATGTCCAGGTTTAGGCTTTGCTGTCTAAAGTTATCATACATTAAATGTATGCAAATTTGCATTTGTTTGATCGTTCTATGTAGATCCCACCTTCTCACAGGCCACCATTGGTTGATTATGTACAATGCTTGCACGCTATTGGTCAAACTACTTTTCAGTCATTACCTTCAACAAGTATAATAACAATGAGAAAACACAGACAAAACCCAGACATTTTATGCAATTTAGAAATCCCAGCTAATACATGTCCGGGAAAAAAAGAAAACATATGGTCACCCTAAACATAATGTTACATAAAACATGGCTGTGCTTTTTAAGAAGAGCAAACTGCTTGTCACTTGAAACTTGCCTGTTTAGGACACGGTGCTGTAAACTCTTACAGCACCACTTAAAACACTTATCACATGGTTCATAAAAAGCCATTCATCTCTGAGAGTGAATTAGAATATATATTAAAAGCTTTGGCCTGAAATAAAATGTCAAGTACTGAAGCGTTTTATTCCCTCTTAAAATAATTTTGACTCTCTTATAAATCAAATGATAATAATGATTACTTCTTTTTTCATTGTAAGGTTAATATTTTAAAAGCTGGTAATGTATTGTCAAAAAGGAACCAAGGATCTTCCTCCCACGTTTAACACCCTTGAAATGTTGTTCAGTGGAAAGTGCAGTACACAACATTCAATGACAGCATGTAACGTAAAAAAAGTATTCTGCTTTGTTTAGAGGAATCTCAGTTGAACATATATTTGCATGCAAGGAGTTTGCTAAGAAAATTTATGGTTTTTCAATTCATTGAGTCTATGATACCCTTTGGCTTTCAGAATTTATAATGCATTTCCTACAATCTGAGAGGAGAGTCTGCTGGAAATCAGAGCCCTTGGGTTTTGTCAGTGATCTGTATTCAATAGAATGCCACAGATTATAATTATGATGTTCACTGCATCATTTTCTTTTTCCTATTATTTTTCTTTTAAGTGCCTCTTTGATGACACAAATGTTTTGTTTTATTCATTTTTTTTCTCACTCTTTCTCCCTAAATCATTTTTTATTCTTGGGTGTTTTCCATTCCTGTTGGTCCAATGAAGGTCTCTTGAAAGGGAAAGGTATGAAAAGAGCGGCATTCATTTCACCATCCTTTGGACTATTAATCAAGAACTAAAGCTTTTTCTGCCTTGCATTTTTTATTTTAATCGATTCATATATGTCCTTCTCCTTTAGTATTGATAAATGACTGAAAGCATAGGATACATAACATGTGTAACTCCATGACACATTTTTTTCCTGTCATTCTAACGTGACTCATAATTCATGCTTCAAAACTGATGTTGTTAGAATATAGCAATTTACCAAATCTGTGAATTTAATAACTTTATTTATAGGGCTGTCAGTTTAAAGGAATGGTTTACCCATAAATGAATATTTGCTGGAAATGAACTCAACCGCACATCATCCAAGATGTAGAAAAGTTTGTTTCTTCATCAGAACAGATTTGTAGGAATTTAGCATTACAGCACACCAATGGATTCTCTGCAGTGAATGGGTGCCATCAGAATGAGAGTCCAAAGAGCGAGAAAAACCTCACAATAATCCACACTGAACGTGTCTGTCAATTAACATCTACTGTAGTCAAGTGCAAAGCTGGTTGAAGAACTGGAATCGTATGAATTACTTGTGGATTAGTGCAGTGGTTTTCAATTGTTTTGACTCGCATTCTGGCGGCACCCATTGACTGCAGAGGATCCATTGATTTGACTAATCGGCATATTATGTAATTTAATTTTACATTTGTATTTGACAGCCCTATTTATTCATTCATTCATTTATTTGCTTTTAAAATATTTTTTTTATAAATTAGGCTACCTGATCTCATGATGAAAACATACCTGTGGGAATTTTTTCACCAGACACGAAATAAGGTTACGTACCAATAAGTACATATCACTGCAGTTTCCAACAGAAATTAAAATTAGAGTCGGTAAAACAGCAAGCACTTGTAATCGTTTTCATACAACGTTATGATTACAGCTTCATATGTATCGCTTTCCAGATGTAACAAGCTTGCTCGGTAGCTCAGCTGGCCAGGAATTGGACATAAGATGCGGAATCCTTGGGTACAAATCCCGTGAAAAACATGACTCACGACAAAAGAGCTGAAAGATGAGGGATCGAAAAACAAGCTAAAACGGCATGCTTGTGATTGCGTTTTTACATCGCATTCACTTTTGTTCATACCATTCGGGTAGGTTAAGGTGTAGTGCAGATGGCACTATATTGTAAAATGTCACGGAGCAGAGTTATAGTGCCAACTCTAGAATGTATCGAAACATACATCGTGGTGCGTATTTTGCATCTTGTGAAAAAGTTCCCACAGGTATGTTTGCAATTAACTAAGTGTATGCAACAAGCCTTAATTCATGCTAAATTTTGCATCACATCATCCCAGTTTTCATATATCCTGTCAAAAATGATGTACAATACGATATACAGATTGCTTTCGCTCATTGAAAATCATTTTTTTCCACTGTTTGAGGTTAAAAGCAGGTGATACTGTGAGTGTGAGGACTGATCGATTAAATCAAAAACCCATCCTCTTTATTCCCTGAACTCTTCTTGATGGTGCAGAGAGTGTGTTTGGTGGGGAAAAAGCATTTCCTGAATGTGCCTTATTTAATCTAAAGATAAATAACTAAACGGCCATGATTTTCCAGTTGTCATGGTGCATGCACAGATCCGTGTCATCTGGTAATATCCTACTATTTATATTTAATGTAAACATTTGATGCAGAATTGCTCCTTGTTTATAGAGAGGATATATACAGTTGGTAAAAGCATTTTTATGACCCGTAGCAATGGATAATATCATGGAGCCTGGTTGTAAACCTTGTTTTGTGAGGGGACAAAGTAGTTTATTTACAACATTTCAATTTAACAGCCCATCTGTAATACAATTTACAACAAGGTCCATGGATATTACATGAAATTTAAAATGGACCTCTGTGCTTAGTCAACGATTTTTAGGATCTCATAGGTGTTGCTTTGTGGGTTTGTGTTTTCTTGGTGCTTCTCAGTTGATGCCTCTCATGCATGACACTCTTACCCTCCAGCAGAGGTCCGTTTTAAAACGACTCTCATGTATGGGCATGGACAGGACAGGGGATGAATGTTCTACCTGTGATAATATAGTGCAATGAATAATTTATAGCCATGACATCATTTATAGAATACAGAGAGCAGAGAGTTTGTCTTTGTCTTTAGTAATAAATTTGTGGTCAGAATTTCACCTTGGGACTTTTCTTTTCTCCTTGGCGTTTCTCAAAAGTGAGATTTTAAATGTTTTTCTCAGCATTTGTAATAGTTTTTTACATGGAATAAAAAGCAAAACTGTCAACTATTTTGAAAATCTCATTAAATTCAGATGCCACATATCTGGGAAATAGGATTTTGTTGTTTTAATATTCTTTGCCAGGCTTCATCTTTATTCAGATGGCCAAAAGCATTGAATACCTTGAGGGAATTTGAAAACTTTCTTGATTTACTTATCCTAGCTTGTTATTTTCCAAGTGTTAAGAAAACTTTCCCATTAATCTCTGTTTTTATTGTAATCAGTTCTGCAAGCATTTTTTAAGCCAATCATCCAAGCAGTGAATGTTAAGTGACTGATAACTTTGGAGTCACAAAAAAGTCACCTTGGCAAGGATGAATGGATGAATATTATATAAATATGGTAAATATATGTCTGTGATAATAAAAATACATTGGCAGAAAGATGGGTAGATACACTACTGATACACTACTGTTTAAAAGTTTGGTGTCAGTAAAATAAATAAATAAACATTAATACTTCTAAGTATTATTAAATATATATAATGTTAGAGTAGATTCCTTTAAAAAAAAAAAAAAAAACTTTTTAATTTTTTTATGCAATCAAAATACCCTTAAAAAAATTTCTCTGATAAAAAAAAATTAGAAATTACGATTTCTTAAGTGGCACATCAGCATATTAGGATCATGTGACACTGAAGACTGGAGTAATGGCTGCTGAAAATGGGGATGGGGAAAATAACTTCTATAATGAAGTAATTTGTAAGTTGCTTGTGTTTATGTGATCAGAATACATGCTTACTTTTAAAAGGTTGTCTAAGATGCTTTTGGAGAAATTAAGGGTGCTGCTGTAACAGGTCCATGCTATCCAGTCGAACCATGTTCTAACTCTTTTTCTCTTTCTCCCAACAGCAGTGACGAAGACAACAAGCCATTGCAAGGCAGCCAGACATCCCTAGACGGGAACGTAAAAGAGAGCGACGACAGTCTGGTGGATTATGGTGAAGGAGGAGACGGCCAGTTCAACGAGGACGGCTCTTTCATAGGCCAGTATACAGTTAAGAAGGACAAAGAGGAGACAGAAGGAAACGAGAGCTCAGAAGCTACGTCACCCGTTAATGCCATCTACTCTCTGGCATAGCACCCTGACCTGAGCACGGCGCCCCCAGCGGGCCGGAGGGTGCCACTACATGCGTAAAAATACACACATATATATATATATACAGAGAGAATTACAAGTATTCACATACAACGCACTGGAGTGCATGATCCTTCTAAACAAGGGATGGGGAAAGGCAAGTGAGCCAAAAACGGTGTTCAGAAACCTTTCTTTAAGGTATCCCCATGCCCCACACAGACTTTAGTGTGCCTTTAGGGTGACGGGCGGACTTTTGAGCTTTTCATATGGCTTATGCTCTTCTTTTTTTATTTAGTAAATCTTTAATCTGCCCCTTCCTCCTCCTCCTAACTGTAGCTAGCATCAAAGAAACGGAGACACAAGCACCAGACCTGAGACATGTCAACTGTGGGCCGACTCAACTGCAGAACGTCGGCAAATACGTTTATCATATTGATATTTCCGCAGTGAATGATCCCTTTTTTCCTCTACCGCGAATAGATGCATCCAAAAATATGAATTCTCTAGACAGTGCTGGCACGGTTTGATGTGCTTTATAAAACTATGCACTGTATTATCATTATCATCCTTTTGGGTTAAAATTGGACGTTAGAATCTCATGTTTTCTTTTGTAAACAAAACAAAAAAAACATCCAGTTCTGACTGTATACAGTACGTAACATAACTGATATCATGTTTTCATTTGCCATTGCTCTGTTAATATATTTTTACTGGCTGCAATTATAAAACACCACCAATATTTATCAGCCGAGGTTAGATGGCATCACTTGTAAATGAAGAAAAAATACAATATTTTGAAGCATGGTAGTATTTTAGCACAAAGGAAAATGGAGAGGTTGTAATATGAAGAGTTAAATACGCAATGATATATTCTTTTTTTTTTTTTTTTTTAAACTTTATTTATAGTTCTCAAAAGAGAGTGCTGATGATGAAATGATCACCTTTGTTTTTCTTTATCTTTTTTTAAATCAGCATGATGATGATTTCGGTGTCAGAATAAGTTTCTTCAAGGAGTCTAAAAAAGTTTGGGGTGCATCAATACATAAGTGGGTTGTCATATGAGGATTTCTAGACGTGAATAACTCAACACAGATGTAAAGAGAAGTGTACATATTGTTTGATCCGGTGTTTATTCTCTTGTCGGGAGAGCAGCTGAGACACTGCCCTGAAGACATGGCACTGTAACTGTAGTGCTGCTCTCTACCTGTGCTCTCATACTACCACCATTACTTTATCTTCTGCACTACTATGGTTCAAAAGTCTGAGGATCTGGGATTTTTAAATTTGCACCTGGAAATAAACAACATTTTATGATTTTGAAAAATTTAAAACTAAAAATGTTGATATTTCTTTTGTTCGAGAAGCTGGACACATTGAGGAAAAACATGATCGCAGCTTCTGTTTCATGCCAACTTTAGGATTTAATTAAATAAGGAACTGATTCATTTTGAAACATTGAGTCTGCTGTGACTCCTTACAGATGGTCAGATATTTTTCTCTCTTTGTATGATTTTAAAATCATCCTGGTTTTATACAAACCTGCTGAGTTTATGCAGCTTCATTTCTGCTGTCATTAAACCAAAAGGGCGACAAACCACATTTATTCATTTTTACTAGTGATCTCAAACTTTCGTACCCCTCTACATATTTATCTTGATTTTATTTATAAAAATAATAGGGACTAATATATTAATAATTTATTGATGACTGCACAACAGCTATTCGGTGTCTGAGCTGTGATGTTGAAATCTTCTCTGTGTAATGTAGATGAAAACATACTTCAGAGATCAAGGACCATGTTTGTGGCGATGTAAAGTTAAAAGGAGTGTGTCTTATTTGTTAATTGTGCTGCTCTTTTTGGTATTTATGTCATATCACTGCTATTGTGTTAATATTTTAGAATTTATTTAATGTCATTTCTACATAACATGAAATGGAAATATTGTGTATTTATTTTTCTCAAATAAGGCCTCGATCATGTTGTAAATATCATTTACTTCTTCTTCTTCTTTTGAGAAGGTTTCATGTGTTACAATAAGTAAAAATAAAATTATTTTGGTGCATCCCAAAATGCAAGACTCCACTCACAGGTTTGGATTCGGGTTCAGGCAGTGATCTTGGGTCATTTGAATGAGACTTGTTTTTGTGTCCTGTCATTGTAATCGTGACATATTTCTTCACTGACACCATTACTGATGATGTAAATAGCAAATGCTGTAGAGCTGTATTGTAGCATTCTTACCTTTTTGTAAACATTTGAATTGTGTTATGCAAGAGAAAATGGTTTGTCTGTTCATGTATTACTTCACCACAGGCTCCCATAATGCCTTTCACCTGTGACACGGCCCAGCTGATCATGCTCTTTGAAAGGGCTGAATATCAGGTCATAACTCCCTGATGGGGATTCGTTGTCTTATGCCTTTGCAGTAAAGAAATACATGTTAATGAAATTCATTGGATCCATCAGATCTGCTTTCTCTCCAGTACCTCAAAGCAATACTGTCCTCATTTGCCTTTCGCTCTGTTCTGTTTTCTGCACAGCAGACCTAGTCTACCAGCTTTTTAGTGACTTACACGTACAGACAACTCTTTAGATCACACATGATGTTGTTGTAGCTTTGTGAGTCACACGGTTTAACATCAAGGCAGTTCAGAGTCAGCTTAAAACTATTTTTTCCAACTTCTGCAGCTACTTTTTTCGTCCTCACAGATTGTTCCCCTGTCCATGAGTTGTTGTGGACTGGCGATGTTCAAAAATATATACAACTATATATTTGTTGGTATATTGCTTATTCTGCCTTTCTCCCAATGTCGGATCATCTTTGTACTTAACTGGTAACATGCATAATTTAGTTACCATAAAACAAAGAGTACAATAATTGCCACGACTATTCCCATGACACATTTGATTTTTTTTCAAAACCATACATGTTGATTATTATTATCATCCTTATTGTATTTTTAAGCCATTTGTGCATCGGAGCAGCTTTTTAAATTGCTGATCATGCTGGTTAACAGTGTTTATTTGTTCTGTAAATCTGGCCAAGGAAATGGTCAGTCATTGTTGTTCAACATGTATGCGTGTATGACGAGATGCTGCAACTTAATCTGCTCGAGACGCCTTTCTTTATAGTAAAGCTGTGTCCTTTTCTCAACCTTCAGATCTGTCCTTGCCTCTGATTAAAAAACAGTTTCACCTTTTAAACACTTACTGGTTTGGTTGGCAAACTTGACACATTTCCGTTGAGTCATAAGTATCACATATATCTTTATATAGGAAGAAATTTGGGTTTTGAGGATTTTATAGAAGGAAAATTAAAGTGTTAACTATTCAGAATTGGATAGAGAATGAATTTTGAATTGATGTATCAAATGGGCAGATTCAGACTTGAACTGAAGTATCTAATTTAAAATGTCATTGAATTGAATTTTGGTGAAAATATATAAAATTATGTAACAGCTTAACTATTATATAATTATAATTTGAATAATTATATTTTTTTTATTATACACTTCAGAAATATATATATATATTTATATATATATGTGTGTGTGTGTGTGCTTTTTTTGCTATTCATTTGCTATATATACTGTACTGTAGGTAGCAAACACACAGATGCATATATTTATATAAACACACAAATATTACTTATATATTACTATCTATATACGTAGGAAATGAGCAGATTTAGACTTGTACTAAAGTACATGAATTAAAATGTCATTGAATTCAAAATGTTATTAAATTTAATTGTTGAAAATATATAAGATATAGTAATAGCTTAAGTATATATATACACACACTTCATTCTTAAATATAAAAGGGTATATGTATAATTTATTTTATTACATGACTTTTTATATTAGAAAGTGTCATTTTTAATTTGGTTTTATAATTATATAAAATAGTTCTTTAATATTTCATGTTAATTATAAAATACTATTAAATATTAATATAAAATATTTAATTTATTGTAATTTGTATGAATAAGTTTTTAATATGTATGTATACATTCTAATCGGTGTAATTTATATTCAAGGTCGGTTAACACTAGATTTAAACCCATATGATGCAGATATCTGTTCGTTATTGTCTCCAGTAATCTGGCCTCTGTTGCACAGGCCAGCTCCTCATCCACACTACATTTGAGTGAGCCACAGCTCTCCCCATTGATTTTGCCCATATCCGGACGACTACAATGACTTCCACAGCTTAATGTAGCCGATACGACCTCTTTCTTTTACTCAGATGGCAAGAGGCACAAAAAACGAGTGGTGAAATAAATTAGCCTGTGATGATAAATCTGTTGTGGACCCTGAAAAGTGTGTACCATAGAAATATTTTATTTAGGAGAGATGAATACATTTTGCCTTGACCCCCCTGAGACTGGTAAATATTAATGCCCTCTGCCTTCCGCCATCTGAGAGAAAAGCCAGACCTTTTAAACACCTGTCACATATATCTCTCACAGACACCATTAACTAAAATATCCATGGCCAAAGCTTCAAGCCACCTTTCAGTAGCAGATAGGATTCTGTAATTACTTCTTTAAATAAATGGGGTTAAGTTACTCTCTTAATGCAGGTGCATTGACAAAGTGCAGTCGAATGATTCATGCGAAAGCATGGCACAACATTAACCTGAGATTGGGTTTAATTAAATTGCTTGTTTACTAAGAGTTTTGTTCAAGTTTATGCAGTTTAAGAAATAGTCAACTTAAATAATTAACTGCAAATTCACCCTCAGGCCATCTAAAATGTAAATTTGTTTCTTCATCAGAACAGATTTGGAGAAATTTAGCAGTACATCACATGCTCACCATTGGATCATCTGCAGTGGATGAGTGCTGTCAGAAAGTGACGTTATGAATAGACCACTAGAGGTATTTTTTGCTGGAAGCAATAGTTAAGACATCCTATGGATTTGTTTACAAACTACATCTAGCTTTCTCCTTCAGACGTTATTGATGGACTGAAATCATATGGATTACTTGTAGATAATTGTGTTTTTCTCAGCTGTTTGGACTCTCATTCTGATGGCACCCTTTCACTACAGAGGATCCATTGGTTAGCAAGTGATGCTAAATTTCTTTAAAGGGATACTCCATCCCAAAATGAAAATTTTGTCATTATTCACTTACCCCCATGTCGTTCCAAACACTTAAAAGCTTCATTCGTCTTCGGAGCACAATTTAAGATATTTTGGATGAAAACTGGTAGGCTTGAGACTGTCCCATAGACTGCCAAATAAATAACAGTGTCAAGGTCCAGGAAAGTATGAAAAGCATTGTCAGAATAGTCCATCTGCCATCAGTGATTCAATCGTAATGTTATGAAGTGATGAGAATACTTTTTGTACATGAAGAAAACAAAAATAACAACTTTATTTAACAATTCCTTTCCTCTGTGTCTCTCCAAATCAGCGTAGCACCATTTTGGCAATTCTGAGCAGTACGCAGGCGGCTTACGCTCTTCTGTGTCAGAGGAGATGAATTGTTGAATAAAGTCATTATTTTTGTTTTCTTCATGTACAAAAAGTATTCTTGTCACTTCATAATGTTACGGTTGAATCACTGATGGCAGATGGACTATTCTGACGATGCGTTTCATACTTTCCTGGACCTTGACCGTTATTTATTTGGCAGTCTATGGGACAGTCTCAAGCCTCCCTGTTTTCATCCAAAATATCTTAAATTGTGTTCCGAAGACGAACTAAGCTTTTATGGGCTTGGAACGACATGGGGGTAAGTGATTAATGACAAATTGTAATTTTGTGATGGAGTAACCATTTAAATCTGTTCTGATGAAAAAACAGACTCATCTGCATCTTGGATGGTCTGAAGGTAAGAAAATGTTCAGCAAATTTTCATTTTAGGATGAACTATTCCTTTAAGCTGACAACATTTTAAGCAATGTAGCCCATTTCATATTTTCAGGAAACCAAAAATGATGAACTAAAAATCTTAGTCCTAGAGCTCTGAGAGAGATAACGAAGGTCTCTGAGATAATCAGAATAAAAGCAGTCAGATGCTCCTGTTATACAAACTCATGCCAATCGTCTCATTTTAACCTGCGCTGATCTTCCAGCCTGGTTTAATCATTCAGAGTGCTCACACACGTCAGCTGCATTTCAACTCACTTCTTCCATTAGTTTTTTCCTCCATCAAGGGGCTAGACGTCAGACAGTATGGCCAAAACCCTGATTGATTCATTTTGCCAGTGCAAAAGGTCTTGTCATGGCACAGTGTGCAATATTTAAGAAAGTTTAATAATGGAATTGAAACCATTCTCGACTTGACTCACACAACAGACATGCAAAAGAAGCTCATTAACAAAAATGACAAACAATGAAATATTTAAATACTGAAATAAAAGTAGTGAAAATAATGGCATATACATATAAGGATTCATTTATATTTTGTGTTGACTTCTGTACATTTCCGCAAGAAGCATGAAAACTATTAACATGGCATCAAAATAAAAATATGCGCATCTTAAAACCTGCTTACATGTGCGGTGTGAAACAGACCTGACACTTAGCTTTGAGCTCATCCATGTTCATGATGCTTTAGTGAATCCATTTGTGTTTATTGATTATTCTGTTAGAGAACCATATTTCACATGACATCAGGCTAACTGTCCGCTTTGTAAACTGCAAACATTAGCTCTTTGCTTCTTTGTATGGGCAATAAAATCACCAATAACTGTTCTGCAAAGTCAACCACTTTATAGATGACAGTTGGTAAATCTATGTTATCAAAGAATGAACATCATGTTCTTGTAGGTTTGGCTGGAACTGAGTTGTGCTGAGGAGTGTGAGCTGATGTAAGTCAATGTCCAGCCATGATTCACAGCCACCTGCGACTTCAAAGGTAAAGACAGAAAGACTGTCCATTCTTATCTGAGACTGAGACTCTTTTACCCAGCTCTTTGCTCTCTGGCCAAGAGTCCGTGGGGCACTGAGACCACCTGCAAAGTTTTACTGACAGATAAGCCGTGTGATGTTCTTCATCAAAGTCGCACATCACGATTTGGCAATTGTGCTTTTAGCTTGTTCTGGGGTTTTAATAAAAGTTGAGTTTTGACATGTCAGATGCAGGCAAAAAGAGTGCTTGTTTTATCTTCATAATTTACAATTGAAAAATTCAAATATTAAACCAATGAAAAAAAAACATTCAAACATTTGGAGTCAATAGGTTTATTTATTTATTTGTTAGCTTATTATAAGAAGTTAATACATTTATTTAGTAAGGATGCATTAAATTGATCAAATATGACAGTAAAGTCATTTATAATGTTAAATAATTAGAAATTTCAAATAAATGCTGTTCTTTTAAACTTTCTTTTCATCAAAGAATGCAGAAAAATATCATGTTTTTTATATAAAAATGTTAAGCAGAACAACGTTTTAAACATTAATAATAATAATAATGATAATAATAATAATAAAATGTTTTTTGATCACCAAATCAGCATATAGAATGATTTCTGAAGGATCATGTGACACTGAAGACTGGAGTAATGGCAGCTTTGCCTCCACAGGCATATATTTTCAAATATATTCAAATATATTTAGAGTATAACTTCTGATGTTAATAAATAAACATAATCCAGTATTTTATATTGTATTAATATTTCATAATATTAAATTTTGGCTGTATTTTTGATCAAATAAATGGTGAGCATAAAAGACAAAAACATAATGTGAAGTATGTAAAGAATTCAACTAATTTTGAGCAATTTTTGTTTTATCATTTTATGTGGCCAATTTTAAGTAAATATATATATTATTATTAAATGAATAGGAAAACAACTCTTCCTGAGTGCCGGTCATCATTCACCATCACTGCAGTTCAGCTTAACTGTCCAAGTGACTGTTTACTTAAATGCATATGGAAAAGTAGTGCCAGCTCTTCTAATAAGGGTGACAGATCACAAAAATGAAGTAAGAACCGCTCTGTGCAATTAACAAACAATTAGGCCTGTCGGTGGTAGTTGCTGTGTCTAGTTTGTGTTGTCTATACTAGAACATGCCTTGTTCTCCAACCGTTTCCTTCTGTTCCTCTCAAATACATGCCCAGTATTGATCCTGGCTGATGGACATACAGTTGTCTGTCAGGTGACATCTGTTCCAGACTCAATTTCTCTGAGTGCACCATATGCAATCAGTCATTCTCTGTTTACTAAATGAAAAGCCTGCTTTTGTGTGTGTGTTTATTGTGTTTGTATGACATACATCAAACACAGTGTCACTTTAGATATTTCCAATACATATATGGATCAATGACATCACAGTCATCTTTTTGTCCAGATCAGAAAAATACATTAAAATTTCAGTTTACACAGACTTGAATATATTTATATATTTTATATTTTTTGTTGTTATATTATATTATATTATATTATATTATATTATATTATATTATATTATATTATATTATATTATATTATATTATATTTAACATACAGTCAAATTAAAATTTATTTCAGACACATTCAAAATTTCTCACATTATATTAAGCAAAACAAGGTCAGGTCAAAGTGTCTGAATAATCATTGGTCCAAAATTTTTATGAATTTTACTGGTAGTCCACTCTATGTAGAATTTTTAGGTATAATATGTCACAGTTTAATTTGCTATCCTCACTTACATAAATGATCTATTGTGTCTTGCACCCACTAGTTAAAAAAATAAATGAAAAAAAAAAATTATATAAATAAATATATATATATATATATATATATATATAATTTATATGGTTACCCTTCTTTGAAAAAGCACGCTAGTTCAGGTACCCTAACCTTTTATGCATATTTATCATATTCATTAATATGTATGATTCAACCAAACATTCACTTTCATCTTGAATGACATAATTGAAAACCTGTATGTACATTCAAGTGTTTTAAATGTTTAAAGGAAAATCTTTTAATTTGATGGAGTTTTTCATTATTTACAAAAATACAATGTAACACAAAGATTTGCATTTCATATTTTTCTACTTTCTACTTCTTTCCAGTAAACCACTGAATCATACTTTCCACCTTCATGTATACAAACAAAGAAGAATAAATAAAGAAATTAAGAAACTGCCAGAGATTCCAGTGGTGTAACAAATGCATCTTTCTACTTTTCAACATTAATCAGGGACATGTGACATTTGTCACCCACTTATCATTAATCAAGGACGAAAAACAAAAAGCAGCCGTGAGTAATCTTATTACCATTCATTTGTCAAACAGGCCTGGTCTGAACGTCAGGCGGCACTCTGTGCTTAAAAGCTACAGCTTCCATCACTCATCAAGCTCTCAATAATTAATGTCACTTATGGCATCTGACCAGAGCAGCAGTCCAATATAAAGCTAATGCTATGCGTGGTGGAAAGGTGCAACAGAAAGATGTTTTCCATCCTTCTGTCATTCCCTCCAAAGGAGGATGTGAGGGTGACCGGGGGTGGGGTGGAGGGGGGGTTCTGCTCCCTGAGGCCAAATGAAAGCAGATCAGACTGAACAGCCCCAGCTGGCACATTGGGTGGATGCCACTGGAAGTCAATTAGCTCGCATGTCACCGAGACACACCTCCCTCCCCCGTTCTTCACTCTTTCCATTCTTGACAGTGTGGTGCCATGCGTGCCATCGCCACTGAGCATGAAGAAATGAAGAGTAACTAATCACCCCACTGAAGGGAAGGGGGTCTAAAATAAATACATATGCTATTAATAATTCATTTAAGGTCCTCAAAGTCAGAGATACAGTATTAATCTTTCAAATACTCATTTCATTACTTCTGATGTCATCTGCTGTTTTCTAAGTCAGAAGATAATTGGGTTCATTTATTCTACCTGTTTCACATTAAATTCTTTTAAGTATTATCAGCAAATTTTTTTTTAGACATTAACAAAATGTAGGCAATACAAATTTGGTAATCATTCACTTGAACAGTTTTAAAAGAGCAATGATGCACGGTGGGTCTGAAATAATAAAGTTCTGCTATATCAGGATAGTAAGACTTGAAGGCAAGTTTTATATATATATATATATATATATATATATATATATATATATATACATATATATATATATATAGATATACAGTATATGTATATCTATATATATATATATACACACACACACACACACACACACACACACACACACACACACACACACACAGCAGGTAAAATAAGTATTGAACACGTCACCATTTTTCTAAGTAAATATATTTGTAAAGGTGCTGTTGACATGAAATATTCACCAGATGTCTGTAACAACCCAAGTAATCCATACATACAAAGAAAACAAAACAAATAAGTTCAGAAATTAAGCTATGTGTAATAAAATGGATTGACACAGGGAAAAAGTATTGGACACATAAAGAAAGGGAAGTGCAAAAAGGCATGGAAAGCTAAGACACCAGCTGAAATCTATCAATAATTAGAAAGCAATCCTGCCCCTTGTCAGTGGAAATAATATTAGCTGGTTCAGTCCCAACTAATGGCCTATAAAAAGGTTTCTCATTACCAATGTGTCACACAAAAAAGCAAAGCAAAGAGCTCTCTGAAGACCTTTGCAACCTTATTGTTACAAAACATACTGATGGCATTGGTTACAGAAGGCCAAGGACCACTTTTGGAGATCTTCAGAAAGACCTGGAATTAGCAGGCACAAGTAATGCACTAAACCGCCGTGGCCTGAATGCACGCTCACCACACAAGATTCCTTTGCTGAAGAAAAAGCATGTTGAAGTTCATTTAAAGTTTGCTGCACAACATTTAAACAAGACTGTGAAATACTGGGAGAATATAGTCTGGTCAGATGAGACCAAAATTGAACTCTTTGGATGCCATGATACGCACCATGTTTGAAGGTCAAATGGCACTGCACATCACCCCAAAAACACCATACCAACAGTGGAGTTTGGAGGTGGGAACATCATGGCGTGGGGCTGTTTTTCAGCATACGGCACTGGCAAACTTGATATAATTAACATTCTTGATAAAAATCTGTTGCCATCTACCAGGATGATGAAGATGAAATGAGGGTGACATGTTTAATACTTATTTTACCCGCTGTATTATTCAGACACCAGATATAATTTTTTATATCTTTTTTTTATAGTGGGTAATAGTTCATTTATGTAAGTAAGGATAGCAAAATGAAGTAAACTGTGACATATTATACCCCAAAATTCTTCATACAGTGGACTAACAGTAAAATTGACAAACAATTTGGGACCAAAAATTATTCAGACACTTTGACCTGACCATGTTTTGCTTAAGTGTTTTTTCTTTAATTGCTAATCCGACCTTTTCACACCACAGACTGAACAAAATTAAGCATTGCTTGGTAATTGGTTGACTTAAATTGGTATTATTCAATTATTTATTATTAAATTTAACAGCTGACAGCTATTCAACCTAATTCATTACATACCTTTCTATCAAAGTTATCAAACAAAAACAATAATAAATAAACCTAAAAAACATAAACATTTGAGTTCTTGTCGTATTTTATTACCACTTTCTAAACTATAGCAAATAAACTGTGATAATGTGATGAATAGTATATTATATTAAATATATATATATATGTGTGTGTGTGTGTGTGTGTGTGTATATATATATATATATATATATATATATATATATATATATATATATATATATATACAGTATATATATGAATTTATGCTGATACTCCAGTCTTGACTCCAGTCAGTGTCAAATGATCCTTCAGAAATCATTCTAATATGCTGATTTGGTGCTAAAGTAATATTTATCATAATGATCAATTTTGGTGATTTTTGTCAGGATTCTTTGATATACACAAAGTTGAAAAGAACAGTATTTACTTGAAATAGAAATCTTTTGTAACATTATACATGTCTTTACTGACACTTTTGATCAATTTAAAGCATTTTTGCTGAATACAATAATAATTTCTTTCAAAGAATCTTACCATTATTACCATACCAAAGTACAATAATAAAGTACAAAAATCACAGGTTTACTCATTCTCCAGCTTTACTCTTTCTATCGTGTAGCTGTCAAGACAAGTGATTTGAACTAATGTGCATGGAAAGCAAGTGCATTCTGCAGTTCTGTCAATCTCGCTAATCGTCACGCAGAGGGATTCTTTTATCTCGGCATCTGAGCCACGTCTCTCCGGATACACAGTTCATAGAGCTTGCACATCACTTTCATCTGGAGACCTTCTTGCATGGCATCATACTGAAAGGAACTTCATCTCATTCTACAATTAAAAGTCTTCTGTTTAGTGGTTAAGATCAAAAAAAGGGCGTCTGGCCCGGTTAAGGTCGATGTTCATTTGGGAAATGGCCGATGCGGCAAAGTTTTGGCCAAGCCTGACATCAGATGGACACAAAGCACTGTCTTATGACAAAGCGGTGTCACCTCCAGACTTCTGAGGACTTCCAAAAATGTCAGCCTCCCCAGGAAGATCAGCCAGCAGACAGGAGATGATAGCCATCTCTCCTCCCCCCTCCTTTGACGGATCAATGGTCCTGCTCTCTCATATTCTCTCTGTCTAGATAATGGGGTTTAATGGGTCGTGTCCCATGGGATTCATCCACTGTGATAAGAGCCGAGGGGTGTGGTCTGTTTAGGGTCCAGGTGGCTCATCTGTTGTGGGTCCGCTCCTCTTGTGGCCGTCATTGAACTGTCGTCCTTTTCATGTCAGAATTTTATTACATTTTCAATACGCACAACAGGACTGAAGAATTAATCAGACTCAAATTACATATCCAACCATCTACACAAAAAGATTAATTCTCTTTGCATGGCTAATTTTGTAATCCATCTGGAGTCTGGGTCTGAATATTTAGGACAATGTGATATTTCAGTTTTTCTTTTTTAATAAATGTGCAAAAATGTCAACAATTCTGTGTTTTTCTGTCAATATGGGGTGCTGTGTGTACATTAATGTGGAAAAAAATGAACTTAAACGATTTTAGCAAATGGCTGCAATATAACAAAGAGTGAAAAATTGAAGGGGGTCTGAATATATATATGTGTGTGTGTATATATATATATATATATATATATATATATATATATATATATATATATGTATGTGTATATATATCATGTTATATATATATATATATATATATATAATATATATATATATATGTGTGTATATATATATATATATATATATATATATATATATATATATATATATATATGTGTATATATATATATATATATATATATATATATATATATATATATATATATATAGGCTATGTTTTTATATCTTAGATTAGATCTTATTACGCATATTAGTATTAGTAGGAAAGTCACAGCCATGTCAATAAAATAAATGAGCACATTAAAATATTTTTATATCTAACTTTCTTTTCTTAAAACAGCTTATTTGATTTAAATTCAATTATTGTGATTTCTTTTAAAATTTGTCAAAAAAAAAGTTTGACTCCGGGAGTATTGACCTTAAAGGGATAGTTCACCCAAAATTAATATATTAAATCATCTTTACTGTTCTATTGAGAAAAAAAGTCACCTACAATTTCGATGGTCTGAAGTGAGTAAATTACCAACAAATTTTCATTTTTGGGTGAACTATCCCTTTAAATGCCCTAAACGCAAAATCCTACAGCTTGTCTTCTTGCAAGGCACTCACTTGAGCAATAAGCAATTGTCAATATTAGTGCATTAGAGTAGCACATGTGCATCTGTTGTGCTAATGACGTTGAGGCCAAAAACCCAAACTCCTTCATTTTTGTCTCGTCTTAATTTTGCTGTATGTCCCAGCTGTTTTAACGCAGGTGTGTGCTGAGTCCGCATCACATCACGTGCTCCACACTGGCAGCGCCCCGGTGAGTCGTCACAATATGCCCCGCGGGCAGATGGCATTACGACTGCCGCCGCACATCCTCAATTCCCAGTCCAGGGATTTGCTGCTCTGTGGCAGGCAGCCTGGCCTGACACTTTCTAAAGATAAAGATGCTGAAACTGCTCTGAGCTTTATGTTTTTCGTTTTCCTGTTGTCCCTGGGTGGCAGGGATAAACAGCTCTTCGTTGGCAAGCTTGTCCACTCCCCTCACAAATTCACCTTAACTTTTATAATTATGTTCTTTCGAATAAATATATCTATCTGTACAATTCAAGAGCAAATGGTACACAAACAAACTAGTGATCACTGGTGGTTTCATGTCAGACATATTTATGTCTTATTCTGAAGCCTAAATATCAGCACAACAGCACAGTTAAACAGTTGTGCCACTTTTGCGTGCCGTATTTCAATACAGAAACCTATTTACTATGCTATAAACCTTTAAGGACAAACCTGCCGTGAGCTCCGAAGTTATTATTAATCAATGGTGTGTGGTTCTGTTGAAGCCATCAGTCATCGTAATTTAAAATAAAAATCATATTTGTTAGTCAAATTCCCGGAGAACACCTATAAACATAGCCTATATTCTGCAGACATAGATCAACCAATCAGTGGATCGAATTTCTTACGACGTAATTGCATCCATCTCCATACACTCAAACTTATATTTTTATATTTTTACTAAATAATTTTTAACCAATATAAAAAGTATATGTATACCTATACCCAATGACCACAGTACAAAATTAATAATTTTATGTGTAGTTTTTATTCTGTACATTTATTTATTTATGTATTTATTATTTTAATTGAATTTTTGCAGACATATAAAAAGGTATTAGATCTGTTACAAAATGAGATAAAGTGTCTAATCAGAAGAAAAACAAGAAACAAAACTTAACACAACAAAGAACCCCTCCACTCAAAACCCACCCCAAAGGCCACCGAAATATTGTACATTTATTAACGTCTAATGAACCATATTTTTTTTTGGTGTACATGTCTAGTTGCTCTGGGGATGTGTTTACAGACTGTTGCAGGCTGACAGGCAGAGCCCAGCAGGACCTCTGATCAACTCAGTCTGTCTCTGCTCAAGTCAACAACACACACACCCACACACACATATGTACATACAGTATACAGCTGGGAGCCATGAAGCCTATTTAAGAGATATGACAGACAGCCCCTAGAGGACGTGTCCAGGTGCCATCCTTCAGGTAAGAGTGGCAATGCTGCTTTAGGCTTTTGCCACTGATTTTGTGTCTCCAGGGTATGAACAGTTTTCGAGAAAAGACCATCCAATGTCTGGGTTATATGAGAGTACTTCCTATCTAAATGCTAATTGTCCCTTTTGCCTGGAGATGAGGAAAGGGAAACAAAATGAAAAGGGCTCCATTGATTGGACATACGAATAACAGAGGATGGAACACTTTTATCAACTTTTTTTTTTTTCATTCATTTATTCATACATGCATGCAGGAATATGTGTACTGTATGTCCGGCATAATGCTTAGTATAGGCAATGTGATGTGATCTTTTCAATATCTATTGTATTCATGAATTTGAACTGACAAAGGAAAAGGCAGATTTGGAAATTTCTATTCTGTGTGTTGAATTATGGTTTTTCATGGCTGTAGATCTGAGCCATTCGAACATTCAGGCTATCAGACAATGCTATGCAGAATATTTTGGACTCTGCAACTTGTACAAATTGAACATGCAATGTAATTTGAGGATTATTTACTATTTCAAATTTTATTTTAGATATATTTTAATTTGGTATTTATTTTAAATTGTCAATTTACTTGGGAAAATTATTTAAAAATAAAATAATTAAAAATTGACAACCATATTGTGATACTGAAATAATATAACAAAAATGCATTTATTAACTTAAGACATAAAATACATGATATGGATGTGAAAATGTACTATTAGGAATTACTCTCTAATCTCCCATATTAGCAATACAAAATCTGAACTGAGCATTTAATCAGTCTATATTGGGTGACCTCTGCATGGGCGCAAAGGTTGTTCTTCAGTGGCGGCTGAAGGCAAGCAGTGGGGGCTTGGGCAGAATGCTCAAGTTACCCAGAGCTTTTAGGCATCATTAGAAATCACAACTATTGATCCTTCTGAAAGCAACAGATGGAGCTCAGCTCGCCTACCGAGGGTTTGGAGCCAACTGATACAGTAAGCCTGGAATGACCAGACAGAAATACTGTCAGCATAATATTTAATTCACTTAGATGACATGCTTTGTAAGTAAGTTTTTGTTTATGTTGCAGACGGACACAACTCTTGGCATGGATGAAGTATCATGGAAAAGCAGAAATTTTCAGTGGAATTGCAGGTTTATACTGTATGCACCAAAAGTAGCCAAATAAATAAACAAGTATACGAGTTCCATTTGCCCGGTCATGTGATATCAATAATATATATATATATATATATATATATATATATATATATATATATATATATATATATATATATATATATATATATATATATTATATATAATATATATATATATATATATATATATAATTTTTGTGATTTAATAATAAAATGCAGTTTTAACCATATTGGTCAAAAGTATACTTTTTTATATGTTTTTATTCATTCATTTATTTATTGTGCATCTTTTCGTGTTTTGCGCCTTAGTTTTATTCTGGCAAAGGGCCATAAAGATCTCTGCCTTTTCTGTTCTTTCAGCAACACGTAAACATACACTGAGTGACAGGTTTTCTTCTGACATCAATAGCTATTCATTACATGGCCTGAACAAAGAGAATCAGAATACGTATCACATCAGACAGGCGGACGCACACGTAGGGTGAGTGCCTGAATCACATGCGCGCCTCTACAGTCCGTGACAGCATTGATGAGATTTGTAGAGGCTCCAGCAGTCAAAATGAAAATTAATACGACAGCAGGGACTGGCGCACACAGTCGATCAGGGTCCAGGCTCTTAGTATCGGCCTGGTGAGGTCCAGCTTTGATGGGCAGCGTCAGTCTCTGGGGACAAGAGCACTGAAAAATGATCACATCCTCTTGTCTGTGTACAAGAGAGCCAGGGGAGAATGAGGAGTCTGGAACTTCCTGGAATCTTGTAGAATAAATTAATTTAAAACCATCGTGTTCCAGCGTCATTTACCATGGAGTGACAGCTATTTAATCTCTCCTTTCATGACTTCATGCTGAGACAACACAATCAATTAACAAATCTCTTTGTCTTCATCTGTGCCAAGCATCTTGCATTGCATTTTGTGTTTTCCCTCTCCTTCGCATGGGCATACGAACTTCAATTTCATGATTAGTTTATTACTGGATTAGGCCCTTGAGCAACTTTTGCCTGAAACTAGTTTTCTGAATCATATTATGTCTGTATATTTGTGTTCCAGTGTCCAATTTGTCAAAACCAATTATTAAAAAAGCAGAAATTTGATGGCATGTCTTTATGCTGTGTTTTATTTCACTAGTCTAAAGAAAACATCCTTCAGTATTTAATAAAATGAATGATAGTCAAAGTTTGGCTTTTCACTCTTAAATTTGGAGCAGATTTATTAGCTAATATAAAGTTGTTAGTCAAAAAATGTTGCTAAATTTTCAAACCTACTATGTATCTTGTAACCTATATAGATCTCCCTTGACTACATGTATTACCAATAAAAAGGTTCAGAAAAACCCAAAGGAAAATTGTATTGCTTGCTCTTTTATCGCTTATGATGCTTAATTGGGTTGTTTCAACAAAGTATCAAATTAATTTAAAATATTTCTCCTTTAATTCCTAGATCAGTGGTTCTCAAACTTTTTATGCTGAGAACCACCTCAGAAAACATTTGGCTCTCCAAGTACCACCTTAATGACCAACATTAAAATACAGTAGCTATACAGCTACAGCTCTGCACAGTTCAAAAACGAGGCAGTTTTATTCCTAATAGGAATATTTATTGTTGTCAGCCTCTTTAACATTGTAAATACACAGTTTGAACATAAACACTGCACAGTGCTTTCAAACAGGTAAATAAAAAACTTAAAAAATGATTAAATTAAAATGTTTTGTACCTAAAAGTTAAATAAAAACTGTAATGTACTTTAAGGAAAAAAAAAAACTTCACTCAAATAAAGATTAAATTTAAAAGTATTGTATTTTAACCATAGGTTTTAACATTAATTTATATTTAATTTAGTGATTTAGTGTCACTCAGTACCACACTTGAGAACCACTGATGAATAAAAATAGACAAATATGAGGTCAATTTTCACACACAGTGGACGTTTAGAGCTATAATATTAATAGATCATTTGGTCTTAATATTGAGATATCTTGATTTTTATTGCAAAGTTACTGTTGAGATTGTTTCTGATACACTTTAAGAGAGACCTTTTTCAGAGGAAACTTCTGAGAAGCATGTGCCCATTAGGTCTTGATTTACAGTGAACAGTTTGAACAGTTGTGACCAACTATTTTTTGTAAACTGGTGGAATCAGCGCAATTTACCATTTGATAGGGCGAAATATTTCCCCACAGATTTCGCAACGGGTTCAGTCGGTCATTTGAATTTGCCATGCTGACCAACAGAGAATGGATAATGGACCTCTTTTGTCTGCAAAATGTTGGGAAATTTTCGCTAATGTGACTGTACCTTAATTCATATAAATTCTTATTCTCACTCAGTAGCGTACACCCCACTGAGAGGTAGATTTAGGGGTGGACTTTAATTGCTTACATTGTTTTCTAAAAACCTTACAGGAAGAAACAAATTTAATTTCAGTCCTTTAGAATAAAATGAGTAGGCCTGCCTTTTCAGTGGTTTACTATACTTTCTACTTTCAGACATATTTGTATGCAGCAGCGTTGTGCAATATTATTCAGACATTATTGGTAGTCTGTATGAATCAGTGGTGGCGGGAATAACAATCTGAACACAGACGGTGTGGTTTCCTTGAGATGTGAGGGTGTGCATATTGTGCCACTGGGGTTTCATCAGAGAGGTGTGAAGGGGTGTGTTGTGTATTTTTGTGTGTGTTTCAGTGGGGGAAGGGTACACACTTTACATCCTTTGAGGAAAACTTCTACCTTCTTTGTGTACATTCACTGTCTAGCCTATTAAATAAAAAAGAGGTTAATTTACTTGTGGTGCATTAATCGTATTCCCTCATTTGAATCACATGTAGATTGAGGGAGGAGAGAGGAAGGTAGAGAGAGAGTGGGAGGAGGGAGAAGGGGAATGATTTAGGCTATTATGAAGGGAAGATAGAGCCAGTGAGAAAGAGAGATCGTGTCGTGCAGACGACAACATCCTTATTGCGACGGGGGCTGCAGCTGCTTAAAAAGAGAGAAAAAATCTCGTAACATCAGAAAGGGCCAGTGGCCGTTATTGACGCAGCGCGCGGCACCAGCAGCGTCACTGGAGGAGGCAGAGAGACGCGAGCACGTCCTCATTCAAAGCTTTTTACAAAGGTAAGAAAGCGCTTTTAAACCTTTAGCATCCAACACGTAATGATTCACTTAACAATTCCATTCATGTTGCCTTTAATTCGTTATTTGGCTGTTTTGTGGCAGTATTTAGGACGACACCCGCTGTGTTTATATTCTGCTTTGAGAACTGAAGCGTCCCATAATAATCTGTCATGAAAGGGGTTGCGCAATACAGTCTAGCGGAATAATAATTTGGGAATATTTCGGTTAACTGTGGCACGCTGTAGTTATCAGGAGGACTATATGAAATAAACACGTCTATTATGAAATAACGGGGTGGACTTGTGTGAACGGCGAGTAACGGCGTTTTGTTTACACGGGGGTGACGATCCTCATTGAAATCATAGCGACTGATAGATAGGCATGAGTCGTACCTTAAACACCTGTGCAAACTAGGCTACTGGCCAAATACAAACACAAATTACTCTTTGAGAAGTCTGTTATATACCAGGAGTGCTGTTATAGGAGAGACCCGGGGCGGTTAACACTGCATAACATTATAATGTTTTATATTGCATTAAAGAGTATGTCCTACTAACGTTACTACTCATATGTAAAAGAGACCGGGGCTAGTTGTCACACTAGGAAGTTTAGTCAAAGGTCCAATTAGACAAATGTGTACAAAGACAAAGACCTCATGCAAGCTGTCACACGTAGTTTAATCTATATGTCATAAGGTGAGCCATTTATTTATTACGATATTTTTGGGGCTAAAACATGTTTATATTATTTTTTCTGAATTATTAATTGTTTAATTTGGATAAAAATCCTGTTTAATGGCAGGTTCCAAAGTGCCAAGTTACCCAATATTTATCGTTTTGTAGCCAAAAGTTTAAAAGAAAGTGTCTATTTACTTTAAAAATAACCCTTAAAATAAACAATACATGTTTAAAATACAAGTATTCTCCATAGAGACATACATGTACTAGCCTTGAAATATTATTCAGTAAGTTGCAATATTAAATTAAAGCATAAAAATAAAGGCATTTTCCATTAAGTCATCTTTAGCAACATGTTATAAAGAATGCAGTCCAGAGTCTGAACAAACTGCTCCAGTTCATAAATTCTGATCATACACAAAAAGCACACCAAGGTCAGTATGCCCCAATACTAACCGCCTTGTTCATGTGACTCAGCCCTGTGGCACGAAATTCTCGCCTCATTTGATGGGGTTTTATTCTGTTCTTATCAGTTAAATCTGTATGACTTAAGAAAAGCTGTCTTGTTACTGAGGACCGACTGAAGCATTTTAGGCATTTTTCTATTAATAAAGTGACTGAAGGTTTTGAAATGCATTTCAGCGTTGCCCTTTGAATTTTGTGATCAGTCTCCACTCAGTTTTCTTTGCATTCTTTGTAGGCGCATTGAGATCTTTAATCTCTTCCTGCCTCTGAATCTGAATCACCAGAAGTATTGTTCAGAAGTTAGAGCTAATGACCATGACCAGAAACTGAACCTGACCATTTTTAAACATCAAAAATGATTTTTGATTTTAGCCCAACCGCATTTTGAAAACTGGAAAGGTAATTTGTGCCAAGTAATAAAGGTAGTATATAAATGGTCAGTGACTTGGTTTATTGGTGACAGTTTTAGTGAGAGAGATCATTTCAGAGGCATTTTGGAGGCTGGGGACAGCCATAGCCAAGGGTTAAAACTGATAGTGACAGACCGAGCAGCAGCAGCAAATTAAAGCTCAGTAAAGCACTGTGGAAAAGTATACCACGGACTGCTAATGCTGGCCTGCAGCAGCCCCATCAGTGTGCTCAGGTGTGCAGCTTGAACCAAAAAATGGGAAACGGTGAGAGACTGAGAAAGAAAAAAAAAAGTACTACGCAAGCAGCTCTTGGACATGATGCTGCTGATTCTGGCAGACTCTGATTTTGGCAGACTTATGACCTAGAATTTTTTATAAAATAATTCATGTAAATATAGCTTCACAATCTACTGGAATGAGGGCGTGTGCTATATCCACCAGCCTCATAAAACATTCACGAGATCCCCGTGCTTTCAGAAGCAGATGAGGGTGAGCGATTGGGTGGGAGTAGCGGTCCAGATCTTTTTTGATGGGTGTTGTCCATGTGGGGCATATATTCATTCAATACTGACACAAAAATAGCCCAACTTCCCAAATTTGTATGTGCTTTTCTTATACCAAACAGGTAATTATGATAAGAATATATTCACTATCCTTCAAATGTATATTTGTTGTTGTTGGTTTTTTTTTTTTTTAAGAAGTCTCTTATGCTCAGCCAAGCTGCATTTATGTGATCAAAGATTTCAAAGATGAAATATTATTGCAATTTATAATAATTCCTATTTTAATATATTTTAATACATCTTAAAATGACATTTATTCTTGGGAATTTTTAGCAGCCATTATTCCAGTCTTAAGTGTGACGTGATCCTTCAGAAAGCATTCTAATATGCTGATTTGATGCTAAAGAAACATTTTTTATTATCATTGTTAAAAACAGTTGTGCTGCTTAGTAGTCCTTAATATTTTTGTGGAAATTATGCCCTTTTTTCAGTATTCTCCAGCATTTATTTGAAATAAAAATCTTTTTTTTTTTAACTATATGTTTTTGCTGTCACTTTTGATCAATTTACTTTATCATTGCTTAATAAAAAAAGTAATTTCTTTAAAGAAAAAAAATAATAAGAAGAAGAATCTTATTGCCTCCAAACATTTCACTTTTAATTGAAAGTTAAATATTAAAAATTATTAAACCATATGGCATTTTTTGTGCATTTTGTCTACTCAAATAGGCAAGGTACTCATAATAATAATAATAATGATAATTATTATTATTATTTTCTGTACAAATTCATCAGTCATCCTCCTCACTCTTTTCATTTCATTTTTAAGGCAGGACATGGGTAAAAAAAAAAAAAAAAAACACTTCAAATTTTAAATGGACATCAAAATCCTAGCTATTATATAAATGCAGAACACTTGCCAACTGAATTACTGGCGGTTTTGGCATTTGGACACACTCCTTTAGCTAAGTAATTGGTCCCTAAATTGACCACATTACACTTTAATATTCAGGCTCTACTTGTAGGCTTTAAACAGTGATCTCCGTCATATCTGTTGCTATACGGCATGCTGTTTACTCCCAAGAGCTTGAAGGAAATGAGGTAGATTCTGTGCCTCAAAACATTATGGTTTTGCTGCTTTTTTACTGGAATGTCAAGGTTAGGTCCTGTGATTCAGCTCCGATCAATAACCTATTTCTGCATCTGTGCAGTGGACAAACTTGTAGCTAGTCCACATGCTTCATTTGTTCACATTGTGAAGTGAATATACGATTGTTTGAATGACTCATATGAAAGAATTAATGCATACATATATTTATTTACACCAATGAAAGTAATTTTAAGCTGGCAAAATTAGTAGAAAATTGCTCAGTAAGGTAACAAACAGTTTTCAAACAGGCTCCTCCATTTTAACACACTTACACACTTTTGCTTTATATATCATTTTGCAATATCATTATTTAATGCTTCTTTCCATATTCACATTTCAGTATAAATGGTAGCTAAAAGACACTACTAAAAAGCTAAAATGGCCCAATCCTCTCATAGATCATGGACGAAGTAAGAATGAGATGCATCCACAGCGCTGTGTGAATCTATGTAAATGTGAGATGAAATTAGATTAGTATGGAAGCTGGAAGTACATTCCTGTCCAGCTGCTGAAAAATGATCCTGTAGAGAGCATTGAGGCCATGAACTCAGGCAGTCAGGATGATGTGCTTACAGAAGGGAAGTTTTAACTGAAGCCAAGTGTATCTGAACTGAAGCGTCACATATCTGAAAGACTCATTCATCCATGAGAGCACTTTCTTAACCCTGATCTGCACACATCCAGGTCATGAGTGGCTTCAGCAGTTCAACCATTCACTGGGAGTGCTAATAAAAATGTCTGATCAAACAGAGAGGGGTAGGTCACAGGGAAGGTCGGAGACCACAAGGTCAGATGTCTTTGTCAGAGCGTGATAAAGGTCAAGGACCTCCACATCTGTTGGGTTATGGGGGTCTCGATGAGATATGGCCATTTGAGAGAATGGATGGGCCTGTGTTTGGAGGAGGAGGTGGCAAATGAGGAAGAGTGGGGATTTTCTCAGTTCTCTGATCTCTGTGAAGTGCTCAAGTTCAGATGAGCTTCTGTTTTGTGTCCTGCAACGAGCACTTCTGGGACATAGAGCGATCATTGTTCTTTTCAGGCATTGCTGCTGCAGATGTTGTATCTGTCAGTGAGAACATGCCATGCTCTAATTGAAGTCACTGGGCATTGTAATTGCAGTCTTTCCCTTGGTACAGCCACAGCCCCCTGTTATGTTTTAATGGGCCTTATCACAGCAAATGTGTAACAGAGAGAGTTCTATATGCAGTCTCTTCACTATGCGATCAGTTTCGGTCAAAAGAATTGTAGAACAGTCAGCAAGATTATTAAAATGATATTATGGTTAAAAATAAGGGCTGTGAATTCCTTGAAAATGTATTACTCAAGATTATATGCCATTCAAAAGTTTAGTGTCAGTTTACTTTTTTTTTAATAATAAATTAATACTCCAGCAAGGACACAGAGAGGACAAAATGTATCTAAAGTGACACTGAAGGCATTTATAATGTTATAAAGTAATGGATCCTAAAAATTTAGCTTTGTTTATAAATAACAAAAAATAAACTACATAAATTGCATTTTAAAATATATAAAAATAAAAATGTTTAGTAAATGTAAAATAGGAAACATTAAAATATTAATGTTTAAATGTTTAAATTATTATAATTTTTCACAAAATTACTGTGCGTGAGATTTGTTTTAAAAACATCTTACCAAACCCAAACTTTTGAAGTATAATAATTTCCATATGATCAAATAAGCTGATAATTTATTTACCTGTGATAACCGATAAAAGGCTAATATTATATTCTATCTAAATAAACTAAAAAAATCTAAAATGAGCAATTTTAAATGCTACAATAAATTTAGGCATCACAAAATTATAATGTACAGTATTATTTTAATATTTACTCAAGGTTACATTTAGATTAACTTTAATTGAGTGTTAGATAAGGCAAATATAAGTGTTCACAATTAAATGTAATGTCTGTAATTAATCTGTAATGTCAGCCGATAATTAATATGGTACCAATATACTGTGCATATCAAAATCGTGATTGATATATCAGTGTTTAGAATTTTATTCCCTGAAATAAAATGTTCAAAGAATGCTTCCTTTACGAGCCTTTTGAAGGTCACCAAATTTCAGTCTGTTCCCTCTTCAAAAAGGACAAGCATATCATCGTCCTCTGTGAAGTGAGCCAAGCTATTACAGGACATTTCATCTTGGCGGGCTGTCAACACTCACAAACTATCATGTTGATATTTCAGTTACAGGAGGGCTAGTGGGTCCACATGAGGCTGTTTGTCTTCTCAGGTCTCTCGCCCTCAAACACTTTCTCTTGTGAGTTTGATACATGGCCGTGGCCTTCAGGGCCCGGACTGGCACCACTTTACGTACCATCTGCAGGGCACGGGGAGGCAATGAGGTGTCATTAAATGTGTGGATGCATATAAGGACAATTAAAACAGGTGGTGCACAAGCTGGTGCTTTAGTTTTATGTACTGAATATGTGCATCCTGCATATTTAATGTTTATGGGTGATTAATCATTTAGGGCCACATTTACTTTGAATACTTGACCACTTACTTTTAGATCATCCATGTGATTTCAACCATCAATGTGACCGTTTTCTCTTATTATATGTATATCTCTTAAAAATATAATGGATATAGTATTAATAGACAGAAATATGATTAATTATTATATAATATATAATTAAACAACAGAATTAAATATTGAACGTTAAAAAAAATATATAAAAATATAACATTTCCTTTAAAACTGGAATTTTAAAGCATATTTTTTCTGTAAAATCAGTGTAGGGGACCAAATTGAAGTCAGTCAATTGAACTGGGTCAGTCACCCAGTCTTGAATATGTGTCCTATCTTTTAGCATTGCAAATTTGCAGTAAACATTAGAATGACTTTTCACAGTGTATTTAGATTGAGAGCCAACACAAGTATAGCTTAAACTCAATTTGGAGGACTCAATCTTTGCTTTACCCAAATGAAAATATCATTGTTTAAATTAAGCAATTTTAGCACAGGTCTTTGGGTCTGCGAAATCTGAGCCATTCCAGTTTGAACAGAGATCTGGTTTCAGATATCCACATAAGCCAAGGCAAAGACAGCATTTTAAGCTGACCATTTTTATCACCACCGGCTGCCATGCTGCTGTCTAAGGCCATGCTGTACCCAGCCTCAGCACTTTTCCCAGCGCCTGTGCTTTCCTGTCTGTTGCGGTGGCACCAATTAGAGCTACTGTGACAGTTGTCCTCGGGTACATTATACTAGCATATATTTGATCGCTCAATATATGGGCCATGGACAACCACACAATGTTCTATACAAGCAAAATGAAATTGCTGATATAGTTTTCAGAATAAAAGGCAACACACTCATATTAGTCAAATCTTTCACTTATTATTCAACATCATTCATTGCTTGGCTTTAGTTTATAATAAAGCCCCATGTTTTTTTCTTTTTGGATAGCAGCCTTCAAACCTCATTCATCATTTCATTAGATTATTGCTGCTTCAGTAAGTGACAGCTAGGTGAAATATCGAGAAAGGCGAGACTTCAATAATGCATGGCACATGCCTAAAAGGTTGTACGTCAGCAGAGTCAATATGTCCTTGTGTGGATTTGTAGATCCCTGAGTCGCAAAGTTATCAGCTTTGGGAACCGCTGTGAAAAATAACAAAACTAAAAGCTTTATTGATAGTGCTTAAGTTCTTGTTATGGGTAAAAAAATATATAATTTACATTCAAATGTTTAAAGACGATAGTAAAGACAAAATTAACTTTCATATATCCCATTCAGGAGGTTCAACATGAAAAACCCAGTAAACAGCCTATCAGTTATCTGTTATAGTATAGTATCTGTTAATTACACTTTGGCATTTACACTTTGATCATGCTCTCTGCTCTGCTTTATTGTCATGGTTCATAGATTCTAGGCTTAATGGCATAGTCATTATAATGATTGGGTTTGATGTACCCAAGACTAAGTAAGTTCCAGCTTTGTGTCACTGTTCAGACACTGGGGAGATGACTCACTGCTCTGAGCAAACATGTCGAACAGCAAACAATCACAACAAACAGCTAATCAAGGCATGAATAATCATGAAAGGATGCACTTGATGTTGAATCCACAGACCTGTAGTTTTAGATTTGCTGTGGAGTGACTCATAAGACAATTCTGGCATCTGCAAATGTGAAGTAGTAAACCAGAAACTTATTTGTAGTTTTTAAATAAGTGTCTTTGAGATCTGTTTTTGCCTTTTCTGCATGGATCATCATTATAATTCCTCCCCACTGCTGCTGTTTTAGCTCAGGCTATCAAGTGCTAACTTTATCGGAAAACTCAGATTGCAAACACTGAATATTTATTCTGTGACAAGGCCATGACTTGGGGACACTAAGCCATACATTTTAGATCAGGCTTGGATTGGTTCAGTGAATACCAATTTGATTTACTTTAGTAATATTCAGACTGGCAAAATGTTTCTTGCTGTATCAACTGTAATGTAATGCAGTTTGGCATTTTTTTGAGGTTGCAGTGGGTGTCCAACAGAACCTGAAGGTATGTAGATGAAGGTAGAGTGATAAAAATTTCCTTAGATATGTTTTTTTGTTGAGTCTCTACACAGAAACCTGACTTCAACAGGCCACCTGCTTGGAAAGATCCATTTTGATGGGCTAAGTCCCATTAGCAGATGTCAGGGCGGCAGTAAAACCGTCATTGCCCTAGGCAGTCCTTGAGTCCTACAAGAAACTTGACTTTTGAGAAAAGGATGTACTCAGATGAATGTATGATGGTAGGCACTAGGCAGGAATGAAATGGCCATAGGGAACACTAGGACTTTTTAAGAGGGGATCTGGTTGGCTGAATGTCCAAATTTTTTTTTTTACATATACCAAGAAAATATAAAGGGAGGTTGTTGCTGGTTATTCACTCCCCTTACTGACAATTCCTGCTGGACCTGAGACTCAAACCTGCAACCTTAGGGTTACAAGTCAGACTCTCTATCCATTAGGCCACGACTGCCCCCATTTATACTACAGTGATGGCAGCATCTCCCTGCACAAATGAATAGAAATGTTTAGTGGAGGTGATGTAGTATACAGTACATTTTCAGGCTCACTCTGTTTCTATATGTACAATTTGTCACCGTCAGGAAGCACTCAGCTGTGTGCCCTCATACCAGCTGGACAAGCTGTTATGACTGTCCTTAGCTCTGACGTTTGAAATGGACACAGAAAAACAAGGGGTTTTAACAGAAAAGTGTGGGAGCAAGAGGCATGATTCACTGTAGGAAGGTGTGAACCTGAGAAATACACAAAGATCTTGTCAAAATGAAAATGTTGTTTAATTTTGTTAATTAAAGGGTTGCTTTTGCAATTTTAAAACATCAGTTAATAAAACAACCATAACCATCAGTTATTTTAAATCTGCTGCATGCATATTTTATTTAAAATAATAAAGTTAAAATCAGTAGGCCTATTTTAAAGTGTTGCTTTTGCAATATTAAATAATGATAAAAAAAGAATTAGTAATAAAAAAAACTTTTTTGTTTTAAACAATATTTGTTATTTTAAATATACTTAATTTTTTAAAAATATAATCATTTTAAATAATATTGGTAAAATTAATATATTGAACAAGTTTGAATTATGTGACATGGGATAGGGAATTATTGCACTGTTGTCTCAGGCTATCCCTGATGATAGGGTATGGTAGATGCACTACAAAGAAATGTGTTTGGTAAATCAAAGCATAACAGAGAACTTGCTGTAAATTTGTGCATTGATGCATTGATTGATTTGTGTGTTCCTTGACAAACAGCCCTCTCAAATTCATGCATAAAGTACATCTACTGCAGCATGAGGAAAATCCTGTCAGCTACATCCTGGCAGCCAGCACATTATACCGTGCTAAGTAGAGTGCAGTTGAAAAGACTGTGACAACACACCGAAGCAGTGCTGATAAAACAAGCATTTGAGTGCAGTCAGGTGGCAATCAGAGTCTTGTTTGGTGTAATTAAGAAATTTCTCTGATGAAAGCTTGTTTCTCTCTTTTTTAAACCTCTACAAACGACTGCTGGGATGCTTCCAGGGGGCCATTCTCATCACAAACAGCACATCTGTGCTGACGCTTCGTGGTTCTCAGCTTCGCCTGCAGACGTACCGGGAACCGCAGAGCAGCGGCCCTTGCTGCGATTGCCATTACTTGGGCCAGGAAAAAGATGTACAATTGCCAATTACTTGGCTGGGGAGGGGGGGGGGTTATGCTGCACAGTGAAGGAAACAATCCCGCACACTCAAAACTGATGTGAGGGCCGGATAGCGAATGGTGCAAAACAGCTGCTCCCCGGCGCACTTTTGTCTACTTAGCCACTAGACAAGTCACGTGTCCCTGTTTTATTAGGCCCGAATCTGAGCCGTGCATCAGCAGGTGACACATCAGGGCGAGGGAGCGGTGAATATTACAGTGTAGAGTAGATTTTCAGGCTGTCAGAGGAGTATAGTGTCAGAATAAATTAGAATTTGTTGCCAATTGAAAACACACAGCCATGCATCCTCACATTCGTTGGACAGGGCTGTTACGATTCTTCTCAGTTATAAAACGAACACAGAAAAAAAAAATATCCAAATGTGTACCTATACTCACCCTCGTGTCTTTTTAAAACTGAATGAGCTTCTTTCTTCTGTGGAACATAAAAGAAGATATTTTGGGATATTTCTCAGTGTTTTCTTGTTTTCAGTATATTGGAAGACAATGGGCACCAAAACTGCTTTGTCACCAACATTCTTCAAAATGTATTATTTTTGTGTTTTAAAGAAGACAGAAAGTCATAAAGATTTAGAAGCATGCATATTACTAGAATATTGGCTGTTTATTAATGCTTAATAATAATGCATGGCCATATTTTAGATCCTCCAGTCCTACCCCATACCTACTATCTATTAATAGAAGTCATAGTTAATGGTGAGAATTGGTCCACAAACTTTTGAGTGAACTGTTACCTTAACTTAAAAATAAAGCTGATGCTCATCTCAGAATTAGCCTATTTTTTGTGTCATCTGGGTTTTTGTTTTCCCCCAGGAGCTGAAAGGCCTCTGTCTGTTGTCTGAGTGTGGAGTAGGAGGATGAGGATTCTGTTGTGTCTGCTGTCTCTCAGCTCTCTGAGCTACACATTGGGTAAGTATGATCTGATCTGATGTCTCCCATCATCTTAACTCATTCAAGATCCCATTTGCAAATATACTTAGGAGGTCTCGCTCAGCCCTTCCCCCATTAGCAAAACTTCATTACCACTCAGCCTTTGTTCGTTTTTTTTCTATGTTCCCTCTGCTCCAGCATTTCCATGTTGAAACATCATTGAAATGTACATTGTCACTTTGATGGTTTCTGGGATGTGTGGTTTTAGGCTTATGCATCAGTGGGGGGCCACAAATTCAGATTAATTATTCATTGTGTTATCTTAGATCAGTGGGCAGAAGGGATTTGATTTACTTGAGAGGTGTTTTGATGGCTGAAGTAATCCAGGCCCCATTAAACATTGATAAAAAATGTGCTTTTGTCCATAATGCTATTAACTTGGCAAATGGCACTATAGTCAAAGTTGTAGTAGTCTCACAGGCATAAAATCTGGTCCACTTTGCACCAAATTCTGGTCAGGAGCCACAATCTGACCGACATAAGTGACCAAGGATAATTTGTTTTATTTTTATATGCCATTTAGGGGAAGATTTATCTACAATCGTTGATTCCACAAAAAATAGACTCTGAAAAGTCAAAAATTAAAATAACACTTCAGCAGTGTAACTGCCTACACAAAAACACTGAAGATGCAGAAATGTTTGTGGACTTTGTTATGAGAATTCAAGTTTATACAAAAACTATGAGTACCAACTACTTCACAGGTATTTGTTCTTCAGCAAATCTGCTCACTTCTTCAACTTTCTACCTATTTTTAAATCAGACTTTGTTTCCAGACAGACAGGTGCAGCCAGCCATTCCGAGTACAGTCTCTTCTCAGTGTTTCCTAGACCTGTAATGTGTAAACAGCAAAACATGGACATGGAAAGGAACAAATTGTTTGAGAATATAACCTAATTGTCATATTCACTGTTCTGAGGAAAATGTCTTGGTTCTGATGTATCATCACAGGCATTCAGATTGAATTGGCTAACAAAACAATTACTGTTTCTAGTCTAGTACACAGAAGTAACTACATATAGAGGCTGTGAAGAGCTGTTGAAAGACTTCAGTGGAAAAGAACTTAAGTGGCAGTTTTGAGCTGTTTATCCCCATTACTGTAAGCTGCCATCACACCACTGAATTTCACTGTAATCTCAGAGCAGAAAACCTCCCGGGGAGCCGGCTCCCCTTCTCAACTCATCTCTCCTCCCGTCTCTCTCTTATTGCCCTAGATTCTTGTGGGTCTTACCAGAACTTCATACACACATACTGATTTGCGCACATACATATACAGAATTCCAATGAATTCTAAATTACAAATTCATAAATCAAACAAAAAATCTGCACATACATAGTGACTGAAAAAATAAATTATTTATCAAAATCTTTGTCTTTTTAAAAGAATGTTCAAAAATGATATTTTTACTGGAAAACAAGATAATATGCATAAGATAATAAAACTTAATTTTAGAGATATATCTTGAATTCAGTTCATTTTTCTTTTAAAAAATTCTATTTACTTATTTAATTACTAAATACCAATAGGGAAGTAAAATTAAACTTAATTCAGTACATGATATTCTCTGAATACTATAAACAACTAACATGAAATTTTATAAATCTAATCTATATATTTATAAAAAAATTCTAATTTTTTTTTTTTTTTTTTAAAGAATACTGATTTTTTTTTTTTTTTTTTTTTTTTTTTTTTAGTATTCTAATCCAACACAAATTGCATTATAATACACAGTCTCAAATCCATAAGAAGCACCAGTTTATTTGAAAATAGAAAACCAAAATCCCAGTCGCAGTTGCACACACTGACACAAATGCACACACAGTCCTATATAATCCAAACTCATTCTTGACCCAATTCATAATGCATCATATGCGTTCATGGCTACCTGGAGACAAACTCCCCTGTTCCCCTCTGTTCTGTCAAAATATCTGAGTGCGTGCAATTATATCTGACAGCTTGTATCCCCTGCTGACTTTCCCCGCGTGGAGTACACTCCTACTCTGAGTGCAAATACACTCGAGTTGTTAGGCACGCACGACCCCATGTATCTGTCTGTTTGGCACAGTTCACTAGCTATCAAAGGAGGCAGTACAAAAGACCTGAGCATGGCAAGACTACTTGAGCTAGATTACTCTTATAGATATTTTACTATACCCTTGACTTGCTGTTGCCTAGTTAGTCATCTGGTAACCAGAAAGCTGTTGGTTCAAATCCAGGGAGTCACCATGTTAAAAGGCCATGAATGCCGTTTTTGACTCAAAAGCATTTTGTGACAATCTTTGTTGAAATGTTTCTCACAGACAGTAATGGTGGGCACATTTTTGTAGGTGGAGATGTGTGTGTGTCGGGTCACAACAGTGGGCCTGTGTTTGAGGAGCAGCCGTCTAGTCTGATTTACCCGGAGGGGATGCCAGAAGGCAAGGTGACCCTGAGCTGCCAGGCTCGCGCCAGCCCTGCTGCTATTTACCGGTACTCAGATCAGCTTTTTGCCACTTACACCTTATCAAACAAACCAGGACCTTTATTCACTATGACTTAACTTTAAACACAAACATTGTAAAAATATTTTTACCAAAATAAATGATTTCAAATATTTGAAATAGAAATCTTTAATAATATTGTAAATGTCTTTATTGTAATTTTGATCAGTTTGATGCATCCTTGCTGACTAAAAGTATTCATTTTATATATATATATATATATATATATATATATATATATATATATATATATTACTGACCTGACCCAAATAGTCTATTTATATACATTAACTTCACAATTTTTTTTTGTATATTTATGCTTAGAAAAACACTATTTGTCACTGTGGTATGAGAAAAAACATTAATATATATTCTCTGAAACAATATTTTAATAAGCATTTTTGCTTCTTAAGCCTTAAAAATCTCCTTATTTAAAGGAGGTAAAAAATATTTTTACAGGAAAACCAAGCAAAAATATATTTTTTAATAAATTATGCATACTGTCCCCACAAAGAGTGTACTACATGTTTGCCTGAATTAAATAAATGATTGATTATGCACTTTTCTGAAGCTAGAATCTGTTGAAGTTAGATCTTGTATGTGATTTCTCACAGGTGGCGTGTGAATGGCACTGAAATAGCATTTGCCGAGGATTCGCACTACACGCAGGTCGCAGGAAACCTTGTGATCAATAATCCTCAGAATGGGCGAGATGGTGGGTCATACCAGTGTCTCGCCATCAACCGCTGTGGCACCATTGTTAGCCGAGTGGCTAACCTCAAATTTGGCTGTGAGTGCAAACCAAATGATTTTGTTGTCCCAGTGTGAAAATTATTCCTTTCTGAATAAAAGTAGCAGTAGTTGAAATTGTACTCTACCGGTGCTGATTAATGTTGTGTGCATTCTAGACCTCCATGATTTCCCCCCTGAGAGTAGAAGCCCTCAGACGGTCCATGAAGGTGCAGGAACCTTTCTTGCCTGTCAGCCACCAGCTCATTACCCAGGTATGACTGCACACTGTCAGTTAGTGTAACATTTCACTCTGTATTCAGTTTATTTATTTCCTCAAATGTTAATATTACATCTTCCATTCATTTTGTTCCACCAAGCTTTGTCCTACCGCTGGTTCATAAATGAGTTCCCCAACTTCATCCAGCCAGAGGGGGGCAGATGGTTTGTTTCTCAGGTGACGGGTAACTTATACCTTGCTAATGCAAGAGCCAATGACACTGGCAACTATTTCTGCTTCACCACCATCAACATGGACATCAGCACCAAGAGCATCTTCAGCAAAGCTGTCCAGCTCACTGTTTACCCTAATGGTTAGTTAGTTTCTTTCAAAAATAAGAAACAAGCTCAAGTACATGCTGCTATCAAAATAATATTTAAGAAAAAAAAATACGTCTTACATTTTGTTTTTCCAAAGCAAACCCAAGAAAAGCTGCTCCAAATATCCGAGTGCGTTTTCCCGCTGAGACGTACGCATTATCAGGACAAACTGCACAGCTGGAATGCTTTGCCTATGGCAAGTAAGTCCTCCTTAGCTCCTCACTTCCCTTCAGAGATCACTGCGACATCGGTTCAACATAATCCATAACTCAGTCAGCTATAAAAATGGAAAATTTTCTCTAACATCCTTTTGCTCACTCTTTACTTTCCTCCCTAAGTCCCATTCCTAAAATCCGCTGGAGGAAAGTGGATGGAATTTTACCACCGAAGGTCGGAGCAAGTGCAGAGGGACCCACCCTGATTATTCCTGAACTGAATTTTGATGACGAGGGCATGTATGAGTGTGAGGTTTACACCTCAGAGGGCCGTGAGACACATCAGGGACGTGTCTCTGTGCAAGGTAGGCACAACGTCAGCACTAGAACTAGATTTTCCTCTTGTTACCTTTGGTAGAAGTTTGATGTAGCATAAAACCTTGTGTTGTTATTGTTAACAATTTAAAAAAAAAAAAAACTGTTAATTAAAAGAAGCTACAATAAAATATACAATATAAATTATGTAAAAATTTATTAATGTAAATATTACAAATAGACTAAAAACTAAACATTTAAATAAAAATGAAATGTTTAAATACTAAAACAAAATAGTTTTAAATAAAATTAAAATTAATTAAAGTTATATACTGTGTGTGTGTGTGTGTGTGTGTGTGCGTGCGTGCGTGCGTGCGTGTGTGCGTGTGTGTGTGTATACACATTAAAAAAAAAATTACAATAACATAAACCCCCGGTTTCACAGACTAAAATGTACATCTGAGCTGTTTCAACTGAAAGAAACTTGCACTGACTGATCTTTAAACATGTCAGTGTCTTTGTTTTGTCTTAAGATGCGCACCAGTAATGCGTTTTTTTAAGGCATGTTTACAAAAATTACTTAAATGTCCTAATTGAACTATGGCCTAATCCTGGCTTAGGCTAAACCCTGTCTATGAAACCGGGACAAACATTTTTGTTGAAAAACATAAAAAAATGTATTGAAACAAAATCAATACAAATTTAAATTCAAAACTGATCATTTAAAAATAAAAGCTGATTCGCTGTATTAATAAATAAATACACATCAATCCACTTATTAGGGAGAGAAGTAAAAATCTGCTGGTTTGTATGTGTTCTCGCTTCTCAGCCCAGCCTGAGTGGCTTCAGGTCATGAGTGACTCTGAGGTGGAAATCAGTTCGGAGCTGCAGTGGAGCTGTGCTGCTGCAGGCAAACCAAGACCCACCATTCGCTGGCTCCGTAACGGACAGCCCCTCACCACACAGGTCAGCCATATATGCGCACACACACACTTAACTGTAGCTGGATTGTCATCTTACAATGTGTGTGTTATCAGAAATGAACAGGACCTCTAGCTGTCAAGACTCAGACTGATATATGCTAACTCATTTTTAGAAAACTCTTCATGTCTCCGAGGCAGTGAGATGTGACAGTGAATAACCTGCTCATTATTTTTTCTGCTGCAGGTAGATTGACAAGAGAAATGTCGTGTGGCCCTCTGCTGGCATTAATGTGCATGTGCATCGTGTCTCTTACAATTACCTGTGTGCAGGACCGTGTGGAAGTAAATAACGGGCGACTGAGGATCAGTAACCTCGCCTTGGAGGATTCCGGGATGTATCAGTGTGTGGCCGAAAACAAACACGGCACCGTTTACTCAAATGCTGAGCTCAGAGTTCAAGGTGAGCACAAATGAATCTCACAATAAAAGCAAATCAGAATGCATCTGCAAAAACATTGACATGTTTCTCTTGTTATCTACCTTAATGCCCACTTCTGCCCTCCCAGTCATGCCTGAACCCCAATTATAGTATGATCTGTGTTTAAATCCTCTTTGTATGGTTCCCCATCTCCCTTCCTCCCCATCCTGTCGCCCTATTTCAGTCCAGGCTCCAGACTTCAGGTTAAATCCAGTGCGGAAGCTTGTTCCTGCTGCCCGTGGCGGACAGGTGAAAATGGAGTGTAAACCTCGTGCGGCTCCTAAACCCACTCTCTTCTGGAGCCGTGGCACAGAGCTACTGACCAACAGTACCAGGTAATCCAGTAATGTTTCAAAGTGTTTCAAAGATCTCCTAAATGCTTTAAAATTAGTATATATTATTACCAACAGAAAAATGGCCTTGTGAGCTGTTTGTAGATGCTTTGAGTACAGTGATCTCAAAAAGATGAATTTTCTCCAGGATAACAGTCACTCCAGATGGGGTTCTGTGGATCTACAATATCAGTCGTGCAGATGAGGGAAAGTACACCTGCTTTGCAGAAAACTACCTTGGCAAAGCCAACAGCACGGGACACCTGTCTGTCAGAGGTAACAAAACCTACTTTTTTTGTTTATCTACTTTAAAGGTCTCAGGTTATCTGTTTGACACTAAATATTGTTGCAGCAGTGAGAGTTTATATGCATAGTTTTGTTTTTTTACACAGATTACACTTGAAAAAAACAGTGTTTCTTTATCAGGACTTTATAGACTTTTTAGCCTAGTTTGCTTTGGATGTAAACACCTTTATCAGCTCTCTATCTGCATGTTCATTATGCACATATCTTATGTGTGTGTTTTTGTCTTATTGATCTGCATGTAAATCTTTAAAATACTAATGTGGACACAGATGCTTTCAGTGTATAAAGTTATGTTTTTCACCCTGTTCTCTCAAACAGATGCCACAAAAATCACATTAGCACCCTCTAATGCTGACATCAATCAGGGTGAAAATGCCACTCTGCAGTGCCATGCGTCACATGACCCTACTATGGATCTCACCTTCACCTGGTTCCTCAATGGAGTTCTGCTGGACCTAGAGGAACCAAATGGACACTATCGGCGTTTGGAGGGGGTGAGCACTTGACGTGAATGGGTGTTTAAAAAGTGTAAACTTCAGTACATTAACTCTTAAGTAACTCTTAAGTAAGATTTAAAAAAAAATAATATTTTTAAAAAGTCTCTTATGCTCACCAAGACTGTTAATTTGGTCAAATATACAGTAAAAACAGTAATATTGTGAAGTATTATTACAATTTAGAATAATTGTTTTCTATTGTAATACATTTTAAAATGTATTTTTTATAATTGTCATGGATTTTTATTTTTATTTTTGATGAATAGAAAGTTCAAAAGCACAGCATTTATTTGATATATCTTTTTAGTAAATATTTTTTACTATTTTTTAAATAAAAATTGACTGTAGTGTATTTTAGTTTGATTTTGTACTGCAAGGCACTGATTTAGTATTCAAAATACAGCTTGTTAAGAGATGTGTCATGACTTTTCTAAGCAATTAGACTTTTTTGCCTGGCAGATGATAAAACAATAAAAAATCCTATAAACCTGCATTGCAAGGACCCAAGCTATATTTAGGGAAGGTCATAGCGATTTGACACTTTGCTGTGCCATTGCAACAGCATAGCAACATGCTAAAAACAACTTAGAGCATAGAGGATCCCTGACAACCACCCACAACACCCCAACAAATACCACTTACACTTTCTTTAACAAAATGTGAAAATCTAGTTATGTTCTCAATATTTAAAATGAGCAAGATTATTAAAACCATTTGGATTTGTATTCCAATAGCAGCAGGCTCCTCACACACTCTGAGATTAGCTTTAATAGGATTCACTTCAAAGTAAATGCCTTTTAGACATATTATATATAGTCAATTTTAAAATTCCAAATTCGAAACCTCTCCAGATTAAGCATGTAATAAAAACCATGATAATGCTCCTATGAAGTTGAAGTGGGCTTCTGGGTTCTGGGTTACTTCTTTCTAACACAGTTTACTTTTCTTTTCACTGTCATTTTATATAGAAAGAGACGATTGGTGACCTGTTGATAGTGAACGGACAGCTCAGTCACGCTGGCACATACACCTGCACGGCCCAGACGGTGGTGGACAGTGCTGTGGCCTCGGCCAAGCTGGTTGTGAGGGGTGAGGGCTTCCAGCTGGCCGAGCAGTGATAGAGACCTTATTAAAGATCAGTTCACCAGCCTTCAGCCTGTGGCTGTTCCACAGCCCTGCTCTTGTGTTTTACCTCAGCTTAATCATTTTTGCCCAGACAACTCTCAGCTCTCAGCCCTGTGAGAATGCATGAAATGTAGAGTCATGAAATATAAATGTAGCAGATCTTTATCCTTGGGGTTTGGTTCCCATATGCCTGTTTGGTACAGATTTTGATTAAGAAAGCAGACCCAACTAAACCACTTTAATAACATGTTTGGTTTTTTTCATGCTGTGTGTGAATGAATATAAATATGGGGGAAAAAAAAGTTTATTCTCTGGTAAAGCTAAATGTTTCTTTCTTTACAGGCCCACCAGGACCTCCTGGAGGTTTATTGGTGACTAGAAACGATGACACATCAGTTGAGCTGAGATGGAGTCATGGATATGATAACCACAGTCCCATTGGCAAGTATGTCATCCTGGGCCGATCCTCACAGACTCATGACTGGAAGAGGATGAGGACAGGTGAGGTCATGGGCCATTTTGATGTAATGCAAACACAACATGCTGCATAATAGCAAAATTAACATTTTTGCATAAATATTATTACAAATATGCTTATATAAATTGTTTTTTATTACAGGAGGGGTTTTCTCTAAAGCTTTTGAACTTTTTTTCATAACCCTGAATTCTTCACAGTCATCCATTTGCATAAATCATTGTAAATTAAACATTTAAATCAGTCTTCCCACATTGTTAATCAACTTTGCAATCTTGCATTCTCAGCATGAGCTTTTTATATATTGGAATATTTTTGATTGTTTATAATATATTATAATAAATGTCATTTTTAAAGTATATGTATTTTTTATATTTTTTATATATTTAAGTTATGATTGTTTGCTTATGTTATGATTGTTTGCTTATGGTTCCTCCAGACCCTGCGAACATAGAGGGAAATGCTGAGTCTGCACGTGTGATAGATCTTCGACCCTGGATGGATTATGAATTCCAGGTCATTGCCAGCAACATTTTGGGTAGTGGAGAACCAAGCATGCCCTCCCAGCCTGTCCGAACCAAACAAGCAGGTCAGAACAATTACAAATTTGTTAATGTTGAACAAAAATGTAAATATTAAATATTATTATAAGTATAATAAACATTAAAACACATAGAAATGTTTGGAAGATAGTAGGGTATTGTTTCCACTATGTAAGTGGGTTATTATTTTGTTATTTATCTTGCAGCACCCACTGTGGCTCCCAGTGGACTTGGTGGAGGCGGAGGAAACCATAATGAACTTATCATTACATGGACTGTAAGTACCATGGACATCTATTGCTCTAATTTCATATTAGATTTGCTTTATTCTTTTTAATCAGTATGTAGACTTGCTAACAGATGTTTAATCAATGTGTCTTTATTACTCAACCCTCACCTTCTGTTCTATAATGAGACAAAAAACATTTTCTACTGGTATGAATTGCAGCCCATGGCAAGGGAGTATCAGAATGGAGATGGCTTTGGTTATATCCTGGCATTCAGAAAGCAAGGCATGCCAACATGGACGGTGGTGAGGGTGCCACACGTGGAGTCATCACGATATGTCTACAGTAATGAGAGTCTGTCAGCCTACTGCCCTTTTGAGGTCAGAATCAAGGCATACAACAAGAAAGGAGAAGGTCCCTTCAGCCAGATTGCTGTGGTACATTCTGCAGAAGAGGGTGAGAAACATTGGGAAAGATTATAATTTTCATTGTATTCGGATTAGACTTTGCTTAACCATTAGAGAGCAGACAGTCAAGAAACTCTTTACTGAAACGAAACTGATTTTCCTCTTATCATTTGAGACGAGAGCATATTATATGAGTTTGTTGTTCTGTGGAAGCATATTGTAACTTTCAGAAGTTAAAATTTCCTCCCAAAAAACAATATTGAAAAAATTCTGCAATAATGTCTCATCCCAGTTATATTAACACACAAAACCACCAACATTTACATATCAAATATTCCTATTAAATGATCAGTTAGTAGTTATAGAAGTAACAACACTAGAACCAATAATAACAGTAAAATGAGAAAATAAACTAAACTGCTCTGTATATTCTTTATGAGGATCCCAAGTTTATTTTAAACAGTCTTTCAACACATCTCAGTTTGACTGTGCGGCACATTTCAGGACAGATAATTTTGTTGCACGTGTCAGAGTATAATGTTGGCTTTAAAACGAGGCTGTTAATGAATGAAGAGACAGTGCAAACTGTATTATAACCAACATCAGACGTGCGACTCGTGTAATCGCAGCAATGTGCACGTGAAGAGTGTGTTTACAGAATTCGAAGAGTCAGAGATAGAATAAAAACATATGACTTTTTATTTGACATTAAAATGTTGCCAGCTTTATAAAATGAAATAAAAAGATTAAATGGTAAATAAATGCATGATAACTGATAGGTGTATGACATGATGTTTTCCGGGCCTTCCTTAGAACCTACCGTATCCCCACGAAGGATTAATGCCACGGCTCTGACAGCTTTTGAGATTCAGGTGTCCTGGGACCCCATTCAACATCTGAACATTAATGGAGTTCTTCGGGGTTATGAGGTCAGGCCCATTCTTCTTTTAATATCTGTTACGTCTCTTTTTATATATCTGTGTGGATTGTTAAGCATAAATGGCATGACAGAGTTGATGGTTGTTTTGTTGACCATTGTGGGTCATTGTTGGCCACTGAGGTGGCACATCAGGATATGAGCTTTGCCCCATAGAGTGATCGACTAATAGAGCTACTGTTATCTCATTAGCTCCTTTTTCTGAACAGCACGTCTAGATTAGATCAAGGACCATGAAACGCAATAATAGATAAGGTGTCTCCCTTTAGATAAAACCATGCTTTGAATCCACTGGTATCAAAGGGTATTTTTTGCAGACGGTATTTAATTGAATATGGTAATATAATTGTCTTTCAGAAGCAAAATCTGATTTTTTATTTTAATTTCTTAATACAGAATTCACATTCAGGTTGTTTTCAGTATGATCAAGCTTGTCACAGGTTTGAGACAGTCTTCTTGCTCTGGTTACAGATTCGTTATTGGCGACAACATGAACGTGAGGCAGCTGCGGACCGAGTGAGAACAGCAGGGCTGGAGAGCATGGCACGTGTCACGGGTCTGAGGCCTAACACTCTCTATCACGTCACTGTATTGGCTTACAACAGTGCTGGCACTGGCCCACCCTCCCCAAGAACCACTGTCGTCACCAAGAAACCTCGTAAGACCTCATTTTTGGACTCAGGGTGCTAAAATGTGATTTACATGAGTAGAACAAGCTTCTTGAGATTCTAAAATAATTTTTCTGCAAATCTTAACCCAAACTCCTACTCCTAACTACCTAGCCGGCAATGGTGTACCAATTCTAACATGGCGAAAGTTCGAGTAAAGCATGTTAACTGTTCTGACACTATTTAGAGTCCCAGTGAGAGCTGCAAAATTATTGATTTATTTACTGTATTTAATTAAAACTGCTGAGTTTTTAACATAAACTTGTGTGTATCTGACACACATTTTAAACTAATATGGTTTAAAACACATGATTTCAGTGTGAGACATGCACGAAAACCGTGTTTCTGCTTCCACTCAAAATGAGCATTTTCAAAATGATAATTATAAATGGTCTGTGGGGTATTTTGAGCTGAAACTTTACAGACTCACAACTGAGACTTATATTACATATTTTGTGAAAGGGGGCATAATAGTTCTCCTTTAATGTTAAAAGGTGATTGAAAGAATTTCAGTTGAATTCATGTTGAAAGAATGTTCAGTTGTAAAAATGTAAAAAGGTTAAAGGTTAACAAAAAAATAACATAAATGGATGCCCTACAATGAATATCTACACTGATTCAGTTAGCAAAATTAAAACAAATTTGCACCTATTAAAAATGTCAGCTGGGTACTCTTTAAATCAGAGGGCAGTGTTTGGTTGATAAGAATGTTGTTCTAAGAAACAATAAAGGCTGATTCATGTCCAACTTGTGTAAGCTGGTAGCCTAAGGGTGGAAGAGTTGAGAGAAATAAAATATCTCGTTGCGTCACATCACGTTGTCGTGATATTTTGAGTTTTTCCTTACAGAACCTTTCTTTCTGTAAGTTGCTTACTGAAAAAATCAGTGAAGCAGCTTTGCTGTTGACTTAAAACCACCTGTATTTTTTTTCATTTTCCTTCATGGAGAAAAAAAAACTGTCACTTGATCTCACTTGACCTACTTATGTAGATTATTGTTAGAATAATAGAAATGTAATAAGTTTGATTTTGCCACTACAGATCACTAGAACAATCTGTAACTTCCATAACAGTTCAAATGCCCCGAACAGTCCTTCATATACTTTAAATCTTGACATCTGCAATTCCTGTCTTTGTCACTGAGAATGGTTTGAAAGCTTTGTGGACTTACTTTTGCTTGTATCTTCAATTCTAGCCCCCAACCGTCCTCCAGGTAACATCTCATGGAAGATTGTTGGTTCTTGGGTTACTGTGAGGTGGGATCATGTTAAATCCATGGACAATGAGTCTGCCGTTCTGGGTTACAAAGTGAGTGACATGCTGCCACCCAACACTATGGCTATATCTTAGGATGTGTGTTTATGTTGGGTCATCTGTCTCCATCAGTATGTCCTCAGAATAATTGCTCAGATTCAGTCATTTCAGTCAAAGGCTCTTGTCGTATCATTTCATAGTTCTGAGGTAAGAATTTAATAATTGAGCAGCCTAATGTCACGTAAGAAGAGAACAAGTGTTGTCCCTAATGGAAAAACAGACCAATGATCCTATTGAGCCCGTAAGCAGTGAATAAACATTTTAACAAGTGGTGTAGATCTCATATCTGATCTGCTAAAGGGTTAAGGTCATCTTTTTTCAAGATGGTGTGTACTACATAACAAATCTTAAATGCTTGATTGCTTGTATTGTGAAAAAAATAAAAAAATGTAAAGTAAATTTTCGTACAGTGCAAAAACTGCTTAATGTGAATATATGCCATGAAGATTTTAAGATTTTATAAACATCAACATCATGATTTTCTGTGTAGCTGCTTTGAAACTGTGTATTGTGAAAGGTGCTATACAAATACAATTGACTTGAATGGCTACACATCTTGAGGATTCACAAAACATCATTTTTAAGATAAACTGATTCTCTATTATTTGTGTAGGTCCTTTACAAGCATGAAGGGCAGTCTTCCTTGAAGATACTGGAGAAAAGCAAGAACTCCATCACTCTGCCGTTACCCAAGGACAGTGGTTATGTGGTTGTGGAAATCCGCTCGTGGGGAGATGGAGGAGACGGAGCAGCCCAAGAGGCAATAGTGTCTCAAGATTCAGGTATGTGATACTAAAAGTAGCTAGGAGTACTGGTTTTTAGTTAAGAACTAGTGTTTAAGTTCTAAATGATGTCTCTGACAGTCTGTGTGTTTGATCCACAGGCACTGGAATGATGGTCCAGAACAGTTCTGGCACTTCTGGGTCCCTCTGCACATCTTTTCTGTTGTTCACTTCACTCGTTCTCATTGGCTCATCCGGACTGTGATGATAGCCAGTGATGATGCATTTCTTATTGATATCAAAGAGAATTGAGCAGGTTTTCCTCAGAAGGGGCATGGGTGTGGGTTGGGGGGGTTTTGATGAGGGACGTTGGAATGGATGCGTAGGTAGGGTAATGTTTTAGAAGTGTGAGGAGTGGAAGGTTCTTTTGTATGAAAAGGCTTTTTTACAAGGATGACTGGACAGAAAGTCGTTGTAGGAGACTGTTTTGATTGTTTTAATTTTAGACGCTTGCCTTAGACGCTCAGAAACTCTAAATTGAGCGGTGATCATGTCAGCATTTGGTTGTAGTTTCTAAAAGTCAACAACAGCTCTGACTTGTTGGTTTCATCATAGGTGTAAATACAAATGGATGTATTGGTGACATTTCCATAATGGATGAAACAAACACTTTTTTTAATACTTTGTTGCTACTTCATGGCAGCATGTGGACTACAAAATGATCCAAATGAATGTTTACCTTTTTTATTTGATCTTTATTTTTTTGTGTGTCAATGTAATTAGAAGCAAGAGTTGATCAGGATTTTTATTAACAGGGTTTTGTATCTGTGTTGAATGATTGTAGCATTCTGCCTCCATCAGTGTTCTAGTTTTTAAAGATGAAAGGTCTCACAAAAGCAATGGTGCAACAGAACCTGATTCTCGTGTGGTTGTTAAAGTGGGCTTGGCTTCACTCAGTTATCTCATTGTTATTACTTTGTCTATTTCCTCAAGGATTACATAAAATTGACGTCCATGGGTTGTTAATTTCTTTCTTGGCACACTGCCAAGAGCGAGACACTGAACATTGAACAATACTGAAGATAACATTCATGGACAAACAAGTTAATTATTATCCTATAATATTATTATATTATTATCCTATAATATCATTTATTATAAGGTATGGTTTTCTTACAAGAACTGGTCTTGTATGGCTCAATCTTTGGACACCTTACCATACTTTAAGTGACATGGTCCATTTGGCTAAAAGAATTAGGATTGGTTGGCTAACATTAGATTGTGTGCAGGGTTGCCAGGTTCTTACAACAAAACCCACCCAATTGCTACTTAAAACTAGCTCAATAGCGTTTTGAGGGGTGTCTCTTGTTAAAAATTGCATTCCAGGGGTTAAAATACACATTGTTTGGGAGGTTTCCCTGGTAAGATTCGCATTGCAGGGGCTAAATATCACGTTATTGGGGTCGCTTTAACCCGCTGACATGAAAAACAATCTGCGACTGTTAAAGTTGCCCAATTCCGCTGGAAAACCGCATACTTGGCAACAGTGATTGTGATGGTCATAGTGACAGTTCTGGGGCTCTCGTGTCACTCTGACTGTTTGGAGGCCCCTAACAGGTCCCAGGACACTTGTCTGGTACAAAATCCAGCTCAACCTAAACCTGCCATTTGTTGTTTAAAAACCTATATGGATTTTTTAAAAAACTGTTATTTATGTTTTCCTTTTTATTTTATCTTTTTATTTATTAATGAGGACAAAACTAAAGATTTCAGAGATCCTCTGCTGTGCTTTTTAGATATGCCTTTCAAAACTATGACATCAACTACTGAAGTACAAACTGAAACTGTAATGAATCATTTGATGTGCACAGTGCGTCAAATTTCAGTCTGAAGCTCGTACTTTCAGATCAAAAAGGTACAATGAAACTGTTTGAATGTTGTATATATTTCTTTCCTTCTCCCTGCATTGATTTTCATTAGTGCCTGTTCAGTGGGATGATTTCTTTAGAATTATTCACTTTTTTCTATTCAGCGTTTCTATTTAATGCATTTAATTTTCTATTTAACACCGTTTTTATCAAGTTCTTACTGTAAATGTGGTCATTTCTTCGTGCAAGGGGTTCTTGATTGTTTGAGCTCCTTCATTTTGTTTTTCACATCTTCTCTAACACTTTGTAGATCATTAATATCAAGCAATTTTATATTTTGTCCATTAACTGTAAATTACAAATCATTATCACTCAGTGACATTTAAAACAGTTTTAGCCAAAAACACATAACAGCATCATCAGTAGCTCTAGTCCCACGTCCTGGTAGCTGTTACACTTTTCAAATGTAGAAGCACTCAAGTCATGTTAGAACTACAAAACCACTATAGTGTCCTCTTGTCCTTGGTTTGTACTTCTATTTCAAGTGATTTTTAGTGCATTGTGAGTGCACTATGTGTGATTGCGTATCATCTAATTTGGAAATCATTCTGCTGTTTCACGTTGTGTGGTTTGCCCTCGGTGTTAAATCAGGGCTTTGTCAGTCACAACTTAACATTCATAGCCGCTAACAACTTTCAAAAGTGTCTGTATTTACGCTTGCAGGAGTCGAATGGCACGCTTGTAGTTTCACTCTGAAGGTCACTCAGGTTGTGATGTCAAGTTGTCTCCTCGAACTACCATGAACCCCAGTTGTTGTAAAAGTTGAGCCTGTCCACTGTGGACTGAATGTGAATAATGCAGCACTTGTAAATATTCTTCAATAAAAAACATTTTGACTGTATTTGAAGAAATGTTCAGGTTTTTTTTTTTTTTTTTTTGATTGGCATAATGCACACATTCATACAGATGTGCACAACTGGCTAAGATGCACCATGTTTTTATGCATATGGAATATATAAGGTAGCGCAATGCCATGAGATTGTAATAAAAACTTACATGTTAATATATTGACATGCATTGATACAGGTCTGTGCATATATTATCATGCTTCCATGCCTAATATTAGAAAAAAAATCTGTTTTAATAGAAGAAACAAAACTGTTCACATGTGAATATTTGACATGTTACAGTTGAGGGACTACTAATTACGACTATTAGATCATAATGTTATAACAATCTAAAAGATAATACCTCTTTACCGTAACTTGTTGGTTATATGACTTCTTATTAATTTTATTGCCCTATTCTTGTGAAGTTAGCACTTATCACCTGTACTTTGGAACTATTAATGATGTATAAGTATACATGATCATGAACAGGTTTTCACCAAACTGGTCATTCTGAGTGCAGCTGACAGGTAAAGAGAGCAGCTTCTCAGCTTCTGTTTCATTCACTTCTTTGTTACTAAAGTTTCTATGCACACATTCATTTTCATTTTTCAACCATTTCTATTATACAAAGGATTTGACTATGCTGGTGAATTTGCGAATACATTATTTGTATTGTTTTCCAGCTCTGTTTCTGAAGAATACTAGTTTGGACCAAGACCAAAATGACTAAATTAACACTTTTAGCAGGTATTTTTCAAATACATAATTTTTAAATATATTTATCTTTTATAAGTTATATTTTAATATTTATGCATAACCATGCTGTCCTTTCTGTAGCACTGGGCATCTTGCTTACAATGCAGATGGGTAAGTACCTTCAATAACTTTGCATTACCCTAAATATATATGTCAAATATATAGTCTATATTATAAATGCACCAACATTCCTAATAAATATTAAAAATATATATATGCAATATATGTGAATTTCTGATGTAGTGGCTTCTACAAAGCTGGTGTGCTACATGACCAACTGGTCCCAGTACAGACCCGGCAATGGAAAGTTCCTGCCAGAAGACATTGATCCGTTCCTTTGCACACATGTGATTTATGCTCTGGCAAGCATCAGCTATGATCATAAAATCACTACTGTTGAAGCGAATGACGAAGTGCTGTACAAGTCACTGAATGACCTGAAAAAAGTGTAAGTAAATGCTGTATCTATAGCAATACTGTCATCACATTGTGATAAACCTGTGATTAATTGCACAGTTTAAGTCAGACCTTTTTGGTAATGCACTTTTTTTTTCACATTGATTGAAAAATTTGACTCAATGATTTTCCTTATTACTTTATTTATTTTATAGAAATCCTGCATTGAAGACCTTGCTGTCTGTTGGAGGAACAGTCAATGGTGTCAGCCCGTAAGTGAAAAACAGCATCTGTAAAAAAATATATGACATAAGACTTCACACTATAATTGAAAAACATGCACAAAATAATTTTTAATACCAATACTTGTTTTAATAAACTCTCATGTTAAATTCCCTTGCTGCAAACACATTAAACAGGATTTACTGAATCATCTTACTTATGTACTGTATGTCTTTCTTTGCAATTTTGCAGATACATCAAAATGGTGTCGACTCCAGAGAACCGCAATACTTTCATCCGTTCCGCATTGCAGTTTCTGCGTCTCCATGAATTTGATGGTATGGACATTGACTGGCAGTACCCAGGTCAAAATGGAAGCCCACCAGAAGACAAGCAGAGGTTTACTATATTCCTGAAGGTTAGCAGACTAGAGGGTTAAAATCAAGCAAGTTTATTTCCGTTAAAACATGACTTTGGGTCTGATTGTGTTTCTATCGTATGAAAATTCTCTCTTAGGAACTGAGAGAAGCTGTTGAACAGGAGGCCATAGACACAAAGAAAACTCCTCTGATTGTCTCCTGCAAAGTTTCCGGCATCAAGTCCACTATTCAGCGTGCTTATGAGGTTGCTGAAATTTCAGAGTAAGTTTGCTATATTTTAATCAAGCTGCAGTAACATATGTGTGCCAATGAAAGTTTTTCACTTTCTCCTTCGTTCTATCATTATAGTCTGTTGGATATCTTGACCCTTTTGTCTTTTGACTACCATGGACACTGGGACCCCGTGACAGGGCACAACAGCCCCCTTTTCCGCAGCTCCTTGGACACTGGAAACATCATTCACCACAATATCGTAAGATGCAAAGCCTTAAATTCAAAATGCATCAATTCAAAGTGTCATTTGTAAGATCTTTTAGCACATTCTTGGCTCTCTTCCCCAGAACTCATCTGTGGATTTCTGGTTGGGCAGTGGAGCCCATGCTGACAAGCTGCTTCTCGGCTTCCCCACATACGGACGCACATTCTTGCTCTCCACTTCACAAACAGGTCTCGGGGCCCCAGCCAATGGCCCTGCTGACGCCGGCCCCTACACACGTGAAGCAGGCTTCTGGTCCTATTATGAGGTTTTAACACACTCTTTTTACATATGTTCTAAAACATGTGTTCTCAACTGGTTTTGCACTAAAAACTAGGTCATACATTACACATCAAAGCATGGAATTTGTATATTAAAGTATTATGTAATATTTGATACATAGTATTTCACGTTTATGTACAAATTATAGTTTACTACACATAATAGTACATTTCAAAACATCTATTCACACTGCATTATGTAAATCACTACTATGAAGGATCAATGTTTATTATGCAGTCGTGGCCAAAAGTATTGTCAGTGACATAAAGAAAAAAAAAGTTTTTAGATTATGTCACTGCCAGTACTTGTAGAAACTATGTGAATGAACACTACAACAGCTCAAGTAGCAAATTTTGCAAAACACAAAATTTGTCACTGGCAATACTTTTTGGCCACGACTGTATAACAGTAAGTGACTTTTTAATTACTGCGCCACTAGGTGGCGACAAATAACCATCTTTATGAGTGAATCATCATTCATTTAAACAATTCTTTTTAAAACACTGATTCATTCTGGCAAACAAGTCACTGAGTCATTTGCTCAACTGATTCATTCAGGAATACCATTACAGTTTGTTTTTAGAACTACTTTCATTGGAATAACAAATGGAACAATTGGATGATTTTGGATTCTAAATGTGTCTTTAAAATGTTATGTTCTCAAAAGCCAGTTATTTACCACACAAAACACACATAATCCATGTAAACTTCGGGTGGTGAAATTTGATGATTGTTTTTGGTTCTCAGATTTGCCCCATGGAATCAAGTGTCAGTGTTGAATGGATCGATGAGCAGAAGGTGCCCTATGCAGTTCAAGGAAGGGCTTGGGTCGGATTTGACAACCGTGAAAGTTTTACTGCTAAGGTAAATCTACTGCTGGTTTCCAGAATGCAACAAGATGTTTGACGAGCTTCCGACAAACCTTTCCTAATATTTGCTTTAACAGGTGCAGTGGCTTAACTCCTTAAACTTGGGAGGAGCATCAGTGTGGACCTTAGATTTAGACGATTTTGCTGGACGTTTTTGTTACAGTGGATCTTATCCTCTTGTCAACCATTTGCGAAACGCACTAGGTAAACGTGATTATAATGCAGAAAAAGACCATAAAATGTATTGTCTTCTTTTTTATGTATTCTGATGCTGAATCTCTATCCACAGGTTTCCCACCCAAGCCCACCACTACGCCACGTCCCACCACAACCGCTGACCCCATCACCACTTTCTGTGTTGGCAAACCAGACGGGCTATACCCTAACCATGCTGATGAAACCACTTACTTCCAGTGCTTCCGTGGAAACACATACCTGCATAAATGCCAGCCTGGCCTGGTCTTTGTTGATGATTGCAAATGTTGTGATTGGCCTTGAGTGCAAGTTCAAATCCACTCCTCCAGTTCAATACAGCTGTCCAGTCTCTTATTGTTGTGATTTATTACCTCTGCTTCCAAATTTCCAAGCTCAACATTTAAAAAAAATAATAAAGAAGTCACAGACATTTGTATTTTATGCAAAACAAAATGGAGTTGTGTCTTAGTAAAAAATATTTTTCCTCACATTTTGTTAATCAAAGCCACAACAGCATAATGTACTGTTCTGTACAGTCTAGTTTTCTCTTGTTGTGCAGCAAAACACTGTCCTCTCTTTTCATTAGATTTTTTAACCGCCTGGGGTCAGCAAAGGCACTGGCGGGAGCACTTTCATATTTTCCAGATGACAGAGAAAAGAACCTAAAATACTCATTTGATTGGACACATAAAAGTAATACATCACTTGAATCTGTAAAGGGGTCTACTGCTCATCATATCAGCAAAAGAAAACAAACAAGGTGCGCTCTCAGTCTTCACTGTCTCCACAAACTACTTTTAGAAATGCATCAATAAAATGAACTGAAACTCAGCAAATACTTTACATACAGACATGAGGAATATATCTATAGAAAGCTTGACATGTCTACTCTTAAATGAAGTAACTCTTGCTGAAAACAAATATTCTGTGATAAAGTAATCCCTATGAAACCAACGACATGTCCAGTCCAGACCAAGACGTGCAGAGAGAAATAACTCTGTCTGGGTGGGGCCTTCAAGTACAGGCGAGTGGGACAGAAATTATAAGCGGGAGCGCCTCAGATCGTGTTTTGTCTTATGGATTATTTTGAATGACGTTAAGCTTGATGTTGTCTGTATATATTATAAAAATAGCCTTGTAATTATAGGCTGATAACTCAAGACCACACAAGAACTTGGAATTGCATGTTTGTGTGCTTGAATATTGCTCTATATACACGACCCTCATACTTTCTTTATCAAGGGTTATCATGAATGTTAAGCTTCAGTTGAATTAACTGTTGCATTCAATGCTATAGAATGTTGGTCAAATTAAGTAATAACCATTTATCATTAAAAATAGGCCTACCTCTTATTAGTTTTAGTAAGAATGTAATCATTCTTATGTAATATTTTTGTAAACAACTGAACACTGTAAAAATCTTTAGTCTACCCCGACCCAGGTGCCACTCCACAATATATGTTTGATCATGCTCATTTCCCAAAATGGCTTAATTATTATAGAGATGATGAAAGTCAACAGTTATGTTGTTTCTAGACTATTTGGGATGATCACACCCTGAGCAAATGGTGACCAATTGTAGAATGGAATGGATGTGGGACACCAGGAACCACCTCAGACAAAGGGGTGTCAGAACTTAATTAACATACAGACCACAGCTGTAATGACAAGAGCAACTTCATTTACATTAATGGTAGTAAACTGGAAATGTATATAAAATGTCTGAGCTTAAGATGTTCTGGGTTCATTCCAATTCTGTTGAACCCAAGGTGTAACATGTACTTTGTCACTGCTATGCTGCAATAAACCATCAAGGAACATCTCTTACAGACTTCTGGAAAACATTTTCAACCACAAGTTCCTATATATGAGATATGTACAGCTCCATTTGAAATTAGAGCTACATACATGGAGCAAATCCTAACCCATAATGTAGTTTAGTAAACATTTTGGCACAAAAATTGGCTGTAAACTAATGAGGTTAGAAAAGGGAAATATTAATATGCAAATCATAACTACTATTAAAACTACTTATTGGACTAATATAAGCATAACATTATTTAAACTAAGTATAACCTTACTTTAGTTGACACCAATGCATTTTTGTGTTCACTTATGAAAAGGATGAAGCGAATGGATTAGCTGTTTGTTTAGTCTAGAGTTTAGACATAAATAGGCTACAATTGAAATAATTGTCTTAATTTGAAAACATTCTAAAGCACTGCAGCAGAATGCAACAGTTAAACAGTTTAGAATGTCAACAAGCAATCTGGGAGAAATTCAGAGTTCCACTCGCCTGTGCTTGATAGGAACTTTTCAGGAACTGAATATATTGTAACAACAGCGTGAGGATGGTTTTATGTTCTATAAACAATACTATATAAAAGTATTGTTTAGACGATATAAAAGTATCGTCTAAGAATGTTTAGACTAATAATTTCTGTGAAATACTCTGTCTGCAAATATCTGTTCAAACATAAAGATAAAGACTTTTATAATGTTACAAAAGATTTATATTTCAGATAAATGCTTCTCTTCTGAAGAAACCTGTAACAATAATAATAATAAATATTTTTGAGCAGCAAATCAGAATATTAGAATGCTTTCTGAAGGATCATGTGACACTGAAGACTGGAGTAATGATGCTAAAAATTCAGCTTCGAAATCACAGGAATAAATAATATTTTATACTATATTTAAATAGAAAACCGTTATTTTAAATAGTAAAAATATTTAAAATGTTACTGTTTTGCTGTACTTTGGATCAAATAAATCCAGGCTTGCAGGTGAGAAGAAGATCAATTTATTTAAAAATTACAAATCTTAATGTTTAAGAACTTTTGACTGGTAATGTAGCCTATACATAAAACTGTCTTTGTCCGATCATTGTGTTACTCACGTCCATTTGTTTTCTTCTATAGATTCTGCTGTCTCCCGTTATCCTGCGTTCCAGTTTCCTGACACTGTTTTGGATATTTTGGATATTGCACCCATGATGTCTTGACTCTTGTGTTGTTTATTTGTTTGTCTGTTCCTAATAAATGGTTTAACTGCACTTACAAGTGAATCTCAAGTTATTTTGTGTGATAGTTGAATATATTCTAAATAAACTACAAACAAAAAAAAAAAAAAATTATTTTGTCCTCACATTCTTTCATGTAACTCTTCCCTCTCAGTCACACACCTGACTGAATGGCTCATTATGCAGCTCATTATGTGGGCCTTTGTCTCCTCAGATGTGAATCACACTATTATTCATGATCATTCATGAATGAGTAAACAGGATCATTTTCACATTATTTTGAAGCAAAAACTCTAGACTACAAGATCCGGTTCTCAAAAGTCTTGTGAACAAATGTTCTGTATGAGTTTTATGGCCATATTCAAGTGATTTAAAAATTGTAGTTTTTCACTAACCACGCATAAACATTGTTTTCTCAAAAACACAATCCTGTATATTTTACATGCTGCTCACATTTTATTGTAGCCCAGTTTGTGCTGATTACAGTGTTATCAGACTTTAGCCATTAAGCAACTGAAAAAAGCACAAATGTCAGGGCATGTCAAAACTTCTTCAGGGGGCGTATTACAGAAAGATCCTAACTTTAAAATCTTATCTTATCTGTTTGGTAACCATGGTAATTTCAGTTAGGACCACATTAAGGACAAAAGCTATTACAGAACAGCATTTAAATGTTATCTTATCTTAACTAAGGGGGTATTACAACCTCCTAACATGAAAAAAACTAACTAGTCAGGACAATCCCACAGCTGTCCTAACTTCAGAATTATTTGAAAGCTAAATGGGGAAAAAAACACTTAAAATTGCGAAAATACAATGGTATTACATTTATCAATAATTAAAAAATTAAGAACGGAGATGTTTAATGGTAGAAAGACTCTTGGAGGACCCTGAAGATGTGTTACATTTTGATGACAAAACACTTATAAATAATTACAGACTGCTGCGCAACATGATATTTCAGTTAGCACAGGAACTGCAACCAGCATTACAGAGACCAACAAAGCGTCACGGAGCATTACCGGTTATAGTGCAAGTGACTAATGCCTTATGTTTTTTTTTTTTTTTTTTTTTTTTTGCAAAAGGCGATTTTCAAAGTGAAGTAGCTTCTAATATTTTGTTTACCTCATCACCAACTTGCGCAGTGTTGGTTTCTTGGTAACAGACCTGTGTGGATTGTCGAACTTGATAATGCAATTTAAGATTTCCTAACTAGAGATAAGATACGAATTTCTGAAAAATCCTAATTTAACATATCACATCTAAAATTAAGACCTAAGATAAGACACTTTCTGTAATATGTCCCCGGAGGCCCCCAAAACTCCCTCAGACCACAGGGGGTTAATAAAAACATTTACAGCACTTAATACCTCTCCCTTAAACTGATCAAATGAAATAAAAATGACTAGTTTTATTCAACTGTAAATTTCACACATAGTAAAGGATTCTTATAAACTTGACAGATATGAAGAAAAGAAATGCCATCATTAAACATCATATTATGTACACCACCCATCTACATACAGTATTCTCACTTAGTATAGTACCATCGACACCAAGAAATATAATGTAGGCAACAGTAAACAAAGTATCCTTCTCAAGTAGGCTATATAAGGTCCTGTTTTTCTGCTTGCCAGAGTAACTTGAAGAGTACACTTATATAAATACAAATTAGCTTTTCTGTTCTGACTGTTCTGATAATGTTATGCAAGCATAGGGACCTAGATATTTTTTATCTTATATTACAGCTGAGCTGATAAACTACCGGCAGATATCTGGGACACCTGATTTGGCACACGATTAGATCGTTTTTTTTTTTATTATTATTATTTATGTGTGGTGTACACAAATAGTTCTTAAACAAATACACTGTAAAAAGTGATAAGTTGACTTAAAAAAATTTAGGAAACCCATTACCTTAAAATAATTAAGTAAATAATAATAAATAAAAAAAAGTGAATAGTCAAGTTCACTTAACTTATTTTTTTAATTATTATTTACTTAATAATTACACTACTATTTTGAAAGTCTCTTATACGCTCACCAGGGCTGCATTTATTTAATCCAAAATACAGTCAAACAGTTATATCGAGAAATATTAGTTTTCATTTAAAAATGACTGTTTTTCTATTTTAAAATATAATTTATTCCTGTGATGGAAAAGATGAAATTTCAGATGCAATTACTCCAGTCCTTAAGGGGTTCTTTCATGAATAGAATGTTCAAAAGAACAGTAATTATTTTAATTTTGAAAAACACTATAAAAGTCCTTAGTGTGACTTTTGCAGCATATTATCTGTCTTCTTCTTTCTTCTTTTTCACACTGATATCATCACATGGCAATGTACCAGTGATAAGATATGAGCAATACAACGCCAATGTTCTCTTTTAACATCTGCGCAGCTTAGTTCTTATATTCTCTTTATTTATATTTTTTTATTTAATGATAAGATTGTACACAGTTTAATACATTCCTGAATGATGGCAAAATGAGGACAAATGTGGCATTGCTAAAGTTTATTGATAAGTGCAATTCAGCCATCTGTTTGGTTTTGGTTTCCAAAAGAGTGGGGGAATATTGTGCTAATTCTGAAGCGATAAGTTTAGGCACCACAGCACTTTATAGTGTGGTTCTGATAGCACAAAAATGTTATATAAGAAAATTATCTTTGTAAAGATAAATTACTTACATAAGCCTCTTTAAATAATATTGACCCCATAAAAGTTTGGTTTGCTGAAAACTGCATGTAAACCTTTTATTCAGACACCAAATTCAGCTATTAGTTAGGATAACTATTAATAGAAATAGGAATAGGATTACTATTGATAGAAATAATTATGCTTTGAAATAGCTTAACAGTAGGACAAACATGCAAGATGCAGAACTCTTTATACTAAAAGTCTCAGATGACCAATTATTTTCATTTATATTTATTGCACATTGTCCTTTCCTCTAGCTCATATTACATGATAAATCTTTTTATAATTACGTTTTTCAAATGTAAATGCATAACTGATGTCAGCTGAATTTTTTTTTAATATGTAGATGTTAATAGATCCCTTGCTAATTTCATATCAGTGTAACAAACATATTGGCACGTTGCACAGATTTTATTGCAGCAGGCCTAATTTTTCATCTTATCTATGATTTTAGCTCCACGCAATTTGTGCTGAAAAGGCCAAAGGTATTTTATTTGCACGTTATTGTCAATTAAGTCCATAGTTTACAAGAGATACCATATCTAACAGCATCTTAATAAATCATCCCAGAGTCCTTAGACAACACCCAGTTAGTATAAAAACCCAAAGGGTCCTGAAGCTCCTCTGTACATTTGTCTTGCTTGACGTACCCTAGGTATGTGCGATCATAATACATCTGAAAATCTTTAATTCTGCTATTAGTGTATATGTAATTAATAAAACTCTTCTTTTATACTTGCAGAGAAATTAAAAATAAACATGGGGAAGCTCACGCTCATTGCAGGTAATGTGTTGAAATAATAAGTGAAATACTAATGTGTTTTATTCATTCTTTTATATTTGTCATTTACATGATATCATTGTGTATTCTAGGTCTGGGCTTGGTGCTCTGCCATGTTGGTGAGTAATTGAGTATCAACTGCATAATCTAATCATATCACATTCATTGTAATGAATTATTATTAACTGATATGTTCAAATTAGATAGATCTCAAATGTCTTGTCTAAGAGCTTCTTTGTGTATCCATATCCAGCCTTCTCCATGGAAATGGGCTGCTACTTCACCAACTGGTCCCAGTACAGACCTGGAATTGGAAAGTATACTCCTGCAAATGTTGACCCTTTCCTTTGTACACACCTTTTGTATGCTTTTGCAATGATCAACCATGCCAATGAGCTTGTCACCTATGAGTGGAACGATGAGACTCTCTACAAGGCCTTCAATGAACTCAAGAACACGTATGTATTAGTTACTACATAAAGTTTAACCCTTCAGATGCTCAGTTTCTCAAATCATGTATGATTTTTTTGTCAGGCTGTGAGGTAGTTTATTAAATTAATATCACAAAATCCTAAAATATCTCCATTATACTCACAGAAATCCCAGTCTTAAAACTCTCTTGGCTGTCGGTGGATGGAACTTTGGTTCAACACAGTACGTATTCTGAAAAAAAAAAATGAAGTTTAGTTTTATGTCGTCAAAAGAAATGCAAAAACATCTAAGACTGTCCATCTCAGGTTCTCCATCATGGTGTCCAATGCTGCAAACCGTCAGAAGTTCATTCAGTCCTCCATCAAGTTCCTGAGAACTTATGGATTTGACGGTATGGACCTGGACTGGGAATATCCGGGATCAAGAGGAAGTCCACCTGAAGACAAACAAAGATTCACACTGCTGTTGAAGGTGAGTCTGATTATAATACAGTGTCTTTTTAAGCAAATATAGCGGAGCGCATTCCTTATCTATATGACAAGTCTTTTATCCTTGATTTATATAGCGCTTTATACAATAGTTTTTAGATTTTGATTCAGTTCAGCGATAGGCAGCTCAACTGAAGACGGTATATTTGTTTTTCAGCTAAAGTCATTTCACTGTTTATTATATTATCTATATTATGATTTTCCTTGTAGGAAATTATTGAGGCCTATGAGGCTGAGGGCAAAGCTACTGGCAGAGCCAGACTGATGCTGACTGCTGCTGTATCAGCTGGCAAAGGGACAATTGATGATGGATACGAGATTGCAGAGGTTGCCAAGTAAGTATGACGATACTGAATCATAGCAGAGCAATGAGGTGAAAATAAGCCACCAAGACCTCTCTTGATTTGTGTTATTATTTTTTTCCCAGGTACTTGGACTTCATCAATGTGATGACTTATGACTTCCATGGAACTTGGGAAAGATTCACAGGACACAACAGCCCCCTGTACCAAGGCTCAAAGGATGAAGGAGACCTGATCTACTTTAATACTGTGAGAACTGATATACTCTAACATAATTTACCACAAAATTTTCAAACCTCCCGAAGGAATCCATTTTAAAATGACAGCTCTCCTCCTCATTCAGGACTACGCCATGCGCTATTGGAGGGACAATGGAACCCCTGTGGAGAAACTCAGAATGGGTTTCGCAACATACGGTCGCACTTTCCGTCTGACATCTGCTGATACTGCTGTTGGAGCCCCAGCTAGTGGACCTGCTTCAGCTGGAAGCTACACTCGCGAGGCTGGATTCTGGTCTTACTATGAGGTGGGAGCTTTGAAAAGTCATTTTGTCCAAAATGGAAAGTAAAATGAATGGAATACTTAAAATAATACTGTCAATATCTGTATAGATCTGTGGATTCCTGGAGGGAACAACACTCCAGTGGATTGAGGACCAGAAGGTGCCCTATGCCACAAAGAACGGCGAATGGGTTGGATTTGACACCAAGGAGAGCTTTGAAACTAAGGTACTTTTGAGATTTGAGTATTGATTTACTGGAGTTGGGTTGAAATGTCAGTATTTGTCAGCAACTGACTATTTTCCTTTCAATTTATAGGTCCATTATCTGAAAGACAAGAAGTTTGGTGGAGCCTTCGTCTGGGCTCTTGATCTGGATGACTTTGCTGGACAGTTCTGTAGTCAGGGAAACCATCCTCTGATGGGTCATCTGCGCAATCTTCTGGATATCGGTAAGTCTTTGCTAATTACTATGTGGCGCTGTTCACCTTAAGCTCCTCAGGTAGTTTGTGGTAAAATTCAAAATAGCAGACAAGTAGGCCTATTATGGCTGACTTTGGTAAAATTGTCAAGGAATCTTTATAGACCAGGCTTAATGTTTGGAAAGTTATAAGCATTTTTTATGCTTTTTTGGACCAGTAAGTGGAAGTACAGACAAACTAGCACCTATCAAATTTGGTTACAATAACAGCGTTAAATATTATAATCAAAAGAAAAGCTAAAAAGCTCCCAAGCTAATGCTAACATGCCTGTATTTTTATCAGAATTGCCTCCAAACACCACCTTCAAACCCACCCTAAAACTAATGCTCATTAAAATGCTTTTTCCAGTAGTACCTCCGAGGCCTTCAACCACCACCCCCAAACCTGGCCAAACCACAACACCCACCACAACTACCACCACCACCACCACCCATGCTCCAGGACCAGGATTCTGTAATGGAAAGCCAGATGGACTCTATCCTCACCCTGAAGACCCCAACAAATACTATAACTGTGCAGGAGGCCACACTTACATAGATAACTGCGGTCCAGGCACTGTGTTTGATGACAGCTGTAAGTGCTGTGTCTGGCCCAAACACTAAGGGATCACTAATGTAAAAACAGTGAAACAGGACACTGCAGATTTGCATAAGCACACAAGAAGAATCAGATCTAAACATCTTTGACTACAACTATTTCACATAAAGGAAATTATTGTGGACTGAACATAATTAATGTGCTTTGGGTTTCCATTTGAATGTATTTTGAAAGTGTATAATGCATGTTTTTTTAAACTCCCCTGTAAATCTATTCATGTGATTGCTGTTAGTACAACTGCTGTACAATGCATCATTTACAAAAAATAAAAAAATAAATAAAACAAAAAGTGTACGCAACTTTACAAGATTTTTAATAACTCATGCTCATGTTAATAAACAACATGCAGCCATCATTCAAATTATTGTGGTTACATTTGATTACATCATCTTGCATTTGAAACAGACTGCATGGTGGGATCAAAAAAAACATATCAGTCGATTAGTGTTCTGTGATATGCTAGATGTTTTATCATCACTTTCATTACGTAATGGACAAACATAAATAGTTTATTAATAAACAAAACCAAACAATACATTTCAAGCAAAACTGCAATTTTTGCAAGAAATATTTAGTCATTATAATTGACTCACTGCATGCAGATTTTCATATTAGAGAATTAAAATGACAAATCTTGGTTAATTTATGACTGTTCATAACACTAATTATCTCTAAGTTTACCTTTCTGTTGAATATTTGTATTTATAACCTACTGGCAGGTATTTTTGGTAACATTTTGGTAACATTGATAATGCATGATTAGATTGCCACAGAAGTAAGTTCATGTTTGAAGTCAAGTTAATCAAGGGAAATCACAAACTAAAAATAGAACCACATGAGATGTCCCTCATTCATTGATTCAAGCCTGTGAAGTGAATTTGAATTGTACTATATAAACAGCAGGCCTACTTCTCCGGTCCAGATATATGCTGCATGTTTCTAATAGAGCTGCTAACAGTTTAGTAAATATATGATCTTTCATGTTAAAGGGTTAGTTCAGTAAAATATTCTTGTACCTCCATAAAATAAAGGTTGAACTACTGGACTACACATGGACTATTTTAACAACGTACTTATACCTTTCTGGGCCTTGAACATGTCAGTTCTTGTCTATGCAGGGTCAGAAAGCTCTCGGATTTCATCAAAAATATCTTAATAATTTGTGTTCCGATGATGAACAAAATTCTTACAGGTTTTGAACAACATGAGTAATTAATGAAGTTAATCAAGTAATATATATATATATATATATATATATATATATATATATATATATATATATATATATATATATATATATATATATACACATTCACACATACATTGCTTGATATGCTAAATTTAAGAAAAATTTTAGTTGTTTAGTTTGTAGGCCAAAAACCAGGAATGGAATTAGCATTGTCCAGCCTTGGGTTTCCTCAAGAATTTTCTGTAGGTTTTTATTTTTTTCATTTTGGACTCATGAGTAAATGAAAGTCTGTCATAATATTACTTGAAAAGACTTTCACATTTCATATCAATGGACCCTTTTCATATCAATCATATCTATATCAATGTTTCTAATAAAAATGCTGAGGGAGTAACAGCAAATTTGACATCTTTCTCGTCTGACCACAGTGACCACATATCTTCCTCTTTTGGTACGGCAAGAAACACTATCACGATTTTTTTTTCTTTTGCTATTGATCTAGATTTTTGGGCTCTACTGTTAGTGTTATCTGTATGCACCGGGGGTCTGAGAGTAACGCAATTTCGATTCTCTGTATGTATGTACTGTACATGTGGAAGAATTGACAATAAACCAAACCTTAACATACCCTACTTTACAATACTTTTTCCAACTTGACTTGACTTGGAGCAAAGTGAAAAGCAAAAATTTGTTATGGTTCCCACTGACCACTATAGAAGTTTACCAAACTATGAAAAAGGTCCTATACAAACAGTCACACTTCAAGCATGAAGCCAAAAAATAAATAAATAAATAGCTAGACAGCACGATTAGAATAGAAACAAACAGAACTTCAACATAAAGGAAACAACATGAAAAGGAACTAAAATCCAACAAACCTAGCAACCTCCAAGACTGCTGATATGCTATATATCATAAATACTTTAGGTCATAAACCTAATTGCCAAATGGGCCAAGTGATATAGCTTACTCTTACAAATTTGAAGTAATAAGCACCCTAGTGAGATTAATTTATTGCCTTTTACATCTTCAGTTTCTGTCCTGTTTATGTAGAAACATGCTATTTATCTGGTATCCAAGACCTTTGATTAAATACTTTGATAATGTGTTATTTTTATTGTCCATTCATTCTATACTGCCGTCCTTGTATCAGCCGATCCTATAAAATAACCATTGTTCATTATATTGAACCCTATATAATGGCTAAGCATGGAAATTACAACCATATGCATTTCACCTTCAAGTACAAAAAAGTACACTTGTACACTAGTTTTCATCATGAAGCAAGGATTTAATTAGGTTTAATCTAAATCAGAAAATGGATGTTATGAGTTGAGGTTTCTAACTAGTTTGTAGTGTAGTCTAAAATATATAATAATTGAATTATGCCCGTCACCCATATCAAAGTCATTTAATTACAATAAATTAATCCTCAAATGTAGAGTTAGACTATTCTTTTAAATTTTTTACAGCTGTTTTGTTCATTTTAATTTTAATTTCACAATGCATTAAAGCAGCTTCACAGAAAAAGCATGTTTCAGTGTTACATTAAGGAAGTATTCTCTTATCAGTCAGAGATGGGTTGCTAGTTTCAAAATCATGTCCTAATGGTAGTAATAGTCATTTATGAGATAATACAAGTTATATGGTTAGTAACGTCTTGTAGCATGTACATGTACATTGGAACAGAAAATAGAAAGGGGTAAGGAGATGTGCAAATTTTCAGAGTATAAAAAAAACCTACTTCTTTAGTAGACTTTGATATCTTTAGCACTATTTCTTAACTATTTCTTATTAAATAAATTGAATGTGTGTATGTCTGTATATATATATATATATATATATATATATATATATATATATATATATATATATATATATATGTATATATACAGGAAATTTACAAGATATTTTGTAAATTTCCTACTGTAAATATATTAAAACTTAATTTTTTATCAGTAATATGCATTGCTAAGAAATTCATTTGGACAACTTTAAAGGCGATTTTCTCAGTATTTTGATTTTTTTGCTCCCTCAGATTCCAGATTTTCAAATTGTATCTCAGCCAAATATTGGCTGATAAACCATACATCAATGGAAAGCTTATTTATTCAGCTTTCAGATGATGTACAAATCTCAAATCTCATTCAAGCATTATGATTTGAGTGTGTTTGAGGGCCAATTTGTGATGGCTAGATGACTGGGTCAGAGCATCTCCAAAACTCCAACTCTTGTGGGGTGTTCCCGGTCTGCAGTGGTCAGTATCTATCAAAAGTTTTCCAAGTAAGGTTCAGTGGTGAACTGGCGACAGGGTCAAGGGCAGCTAAGGCTCACTGATGCATGTGGGGAGCGAAGGCTGACCCGTCTGGTCCGATCCAACAGACAAGCTACTGTAGCTAAAATTGCTCAAGAAGTTAATGCTGGTTCTGATGGAAAAGTGTCAGAATACACAGTGCATCACAGTTTGTGCATATGGGGCTGCATAGCCCCAGACCAGTCAGGGTGCCCATGCTGACCTGGTCTGATGAATCACGTTTTCTTTTGCTGCTAACATCATGGAGCCAGATACCACAGCACACCTTCAGGGGTCTAGTGGACTTCATGCTTAGATGGGTCAGGGCTGTTTTGGCAGTAAAAGGGGGACCAACACAATATTAGGAAGGTGGTCATAATGTTATGCACGATGGGTGTATATGTAGTCATTTATGTTCATTTTATTATAATGTTAAGATGTCATAGTATAATATAATATAATATAATATAATATAATATAATATAATATAATATAATATAATATAATATAATATAATATAATATAATATAATATAATATAATAGCAATTTGGAAAATGTATGGATGGATCGTATTCTATAGAATAATCTTGTTTGATTACCGATAAAACAGACAGACCATTAAAATATGTACAGTAGATTACACTTGGTAAGAATAAAATATCAAGCTGTAAAGCCACTGAAAGCCATTCATTTTTGAGATGGACCTTTCATTTCATTTTTTTAGCACATGAAGCAGATGTTTTTAACCTTCTAAATTTGTTTCTAAATTTGGTAGAAACAAATTTACATTTTTTTATTTGCTGTTTTGCTGTTTCTTGAATGAGATTTTGAGTTATGATTGTGAAGCAGTGTATTTGCATCAGTCACAAAAAACAAAACAAAAACAGAAGTCTCCCTAGATGACAATTCAGTTTATTAATTTCTTCAAATAAATGACGAAACAGTGAGTCATTTAAAAAGAGGTACTGACACTAACAAACACACAGTTGGAATGAACATATAATTGTGTTACATTTAGACATAATATTTTCAGTTTATGAACATGAAACAATTGATGTTCGGTGTCATTTGTGCGCTTTCACTATTTGCATTTGTTTTTTTGAAGGTGATCCCTTAGGGCCAAGCACAGCACTTACATGTGTCATCAAACACGGTGCCTGTGGCACAATGCTCCAAGAAGGTATGGCCTCCTGCACAGTTATAGTATTTGTTGGGGTCTTCAGGGTGAGGATAGAGTCCATCTGGCTTTCCATTACAGAATCCTGGTCCTGGAGCATGGGTGGTGGTGGTGGTGGTAGTTGTGGTGGGTGTTGTGGTTTGGCCAGGTTTGGGGGTGGTGGTTGAAGGCCTCGGAGGTACTCTGGAAAAAGCATTTTAATAAGCATTAGTTTTATTTGTTTTTTTATTCAAATACAACCAGTGTTACAAGGACAGCTTGTGAAAATTTGTACCGATATCCAGAAGATTGCGCAGATGACCCATCAGAGGATGGTTTCCCTGACTACAGAACTGTCCAGCAAAGTCATCCAGATCAAGCGCCCAGACGAAGGCTCCACCAAACTTCTTGTCTTTCAGATAATGGACCTATAAATTGAAAAAATAGTTGCTAGTCAGTTTCTGACAAATGTTGACAATGAAACCCAACTTCATTAAAGTCTCAAAAGTACCTTAGTTTCAAAGCTCTCCTTGGTGTCAAATCCAACCCATTCGCCGTTCTTTGTGGCATAGGGCACCTTCTGGTCCTCAATCCACTGGAGTGTTGTTCCCTCCAGGAATCCACAGATCTATACAAATATTGATATATTGTTTGACAGTATTAGATATTGGGAATATTCAAAAGATACCTTTAATGAATATATTCCATTTTTTTGGACAAAATCACTTTTCCAAAGCTCCCACCTCATAGTAAGACCAGAATCCAGCCTCGCGAGTGTAGCTTCCAGCTGAAGCAGGTCCACTAGCTGGGGCTCCAACAGCAGTATCAGCAGATGTCAGACGGAAAGTGCGACCGTATGTTGCGAAACCCATTCTGAGTTTCTCCACAGGGGTTCCATTGTCCCTCCAATAGCGCATGGCGTAGTCCTGAATGAGGAGGAGAGCTGTCGTTTTAAAATGGATTCTTTCGGGAGGTTTGAAAATGTTGTGGTAAATTATGTTAGAGTATATCAGTTCTCACAGTATTAAAGTAGATCAGGTCTCCTTCATCCTTTGAGCCTTGGTACAGGGGGCTGTTGTGTCCTGTGAATCTTTCCCAAGTTCCATGGAAGTCATAAGTCATCACATTGATGAAGTCCAAGTACCTGGGAAAAAAATAATTACACAAATCAAGAGAGGTCTTGGTGGCTTATTTTCACCTCATTGCTCACCTCATTGCTCTGCCATGATTCAGTATCGTCATACTTACTTGGCAACCTCTGCAATCTCGTATCCATCATCAATTGTCCCTTTGCCAGCTGATACAGCAGCAGTCAGCATCAGCTGAGGTCTGCCAGTAGCCTTGGCCTCAGCTGCATAGGCCGCAACAAGTTCCTGCAAAGAGAAACATAAATAAATAAAAATGAAAAGAGCAAAAATTATCCACAATATCTGCCTAAAAGACGCTGCATTACAATTAGACCCACCTTGCACAGCAGTGTGAATCTTTGTTTGTCTTCAGGAGGACTTCCTCTTGCTCCAGGGTATTCCCAGTCCAGGTCCAGACCATCAAATCCATGAGTTCTCAGGAACTTGATGGTGGACTGGATGAATGTTTGACGGTTTGCAGCAGTGGACACCATGATGGAGAACCTGAGATGAATTTTGGAAAAATCTTGATATCTAGATGTTTCTGCATTTCAACTGACCATCAAGCTAATGTGATAATGAAAAGAATAGAAAGAAAACTTACTGTGTTGAACCAAAGTTCCATCCACCAACAGCCAGAAGAGTCTTAAGAGTGGGATTTCTGTGAGGTTAATATAGTTATTTTAAGATATTTTCATAATATAGACAATATATATATATATATATATATATGTATATATATATATATATATATAGATTTTATTTTAGCATGTCTAAATACATTATTACTTTCTTACTTGCTATTTTTACATATTTTTACATAATATTTTTACTAATACATACATGTTCTTGAGGTCATTGAATGTCTTGTAGAGAACATCATCGTTCCACTCATAGGTGACAAGCTCGTTCTTTTGGTTGATGATTGAAAAAGCATAGATAAGGTGTGTACAAAGGAAAGGGTCAACATTTGCAGGAGTATATTTTCCAATTCCAGGTCTGTACTGGGACCAGTTGGTGAAGTAGCAGCCCATTTCCATGGAGAAGGCTGGATATGGATACACAAAGAAGCTCTTAGAACTAAAATGCACCCCTTAAACTCATCTCTCTCATCTCAAAATTGCAATCATATAAGGATATTTTATTTAAAAAAAGAGAGGTTTGATATGAAAATGTGATCTGATAAATACTCAGTGACTCACCAACATTGCAGAGCACCAAGCCCAATCCTAGAATATACAATGATATCATGTAAATGACAAATATAAAAGAATTCACTAGTGTATTTTAGATTGGACTTTATTATTTCTTACCTGCTATAAGTGTAATTCTTCCCATTTCTTGCCAATTTTCTATAAGAAATAAAGAATAGTTTCCTTTATTACAATGAACTGAAAGCCGAGATAAATATTTTAGGCTGAATTCTCAATATAGAAATTCCCTGATGGTAATTTACCTGGGGTTCATCAAGAAAAATGAGAGGATGAACATCAAAACACCTGGGGTTTTATAGGAGTTGGGTGTTATCTATGCCATCCTAAAATGGGAGGATTTATTAGGATGGTCTAAGATATGATATCTCCAGTAAACTATGGACTGTAATGACAAAAACGTGGAAATAAAATACCTTTGTACAGTTCTGCACAATTTGTGTAAAGCTTAATTCATAGATAAGTTGGGAAAATTTAGCCTGATATGTAAAATGTGAATGAATGCCAACATGTTGGCTATTTTAACATGGTTTTAACAACTGAGTTTAAACATTTCAATATGGTAAAATGTTCAGCTCAAGTCAGATTTGTAGAATTTACAATATTATTTATCCATCTATTTTTCAGACTGCTTGTCCTCTGCTACCCACTGAGCCACTGTTCTCAATGTCATTCATTAAATTATAAATATAAATTCCAGTTCATTCCATTTACAGACACATATAATAATAATATTTAATACTGTGCCAAAATATATATTCATAATCATGTGCAGTATTATTTGATGCAACAAGTACCAGAGGAAATGTAATGTCGAGCAGCAGTGACACTGAACACCTGACCAAATGCAATACATACAAGAAGAAATAAATATTCTAAGACAATCAACACACTGAAAAACAGAAAAAGATGCAGACTGAAAAAGAAACATAAGTTTCGGTTTGGTAGTCATTGTGCGAAGGTGTTCCTTAAAACTTCTAGAAATGGTAATTATTAATTAAAGAAAAAAGCTACGTCATCTTTGATATCTAATCTCATTTTTTGACAAATAATTAGAGAGTGTCCGTGTTGTATTAAACTTTTATGGGGTTAAAATTATGTGCACAGGTTTTTGCAAAAATAATTTGAATTTGGGTGTCTAACCAAAGTCTTTATGAGGCCTGTATTTAAAATATTGAATGGTAATAACCATGGTTATCATTCAAATGAACAAATACATGATATATACAAGTTTTATATCCTTGGAATTTCACTTTCAAAGCTACAAAGATAACAAATGACAAAATGTTATCTTTGAGAGAGTGCAAATAAATAAATAAATTTATCAAAATACACTTTGATAAACCTATATAAATTTTAAATATTTTTGATAATAATTTTTTTTATTTTTGAGACAAAGCAGATGAACTGGTACTCTACCAAAGTGTCAAGTATTTTTACCCACAAATTTGCTGTTGAAGGAAAATGGCATAGACATGCATGATTCCCCTAGTGAAAAATAAATATATTTAAATGTATTTGAAATACATTTCTTTCATGCTAAGTATACTACAAATACATTTTCATATTTATGTACTCAATAAAATGCCCTGTCTTTGTACTTTTAGTATACTAAACTGGTATACTTAAAGTCTGCTAAACTGGAACTAATTCTGTACTTAATGCACTTTAATTGTGCAGAAGTAGTGCTGAAGTACAATCAAAGATATGCTTAGTATATTTGATTGTGCTAAAGTGGAACTATTGCAAGAACACTTCAGGTACACTTTAAATATTTTGCATTAAAAGACCGATATTATTGAAAGATCATATAATTCCCATCAAAAATGACATTAAAATACATTTTAGACTTAATATTAAGAAATGTGCATTGTGGAAAAGTTTTACACCAAATAAAGTTCAATTATAATTTTTATATCGGTAAGTCTTGAGTTATCTGTCAGTAAATATGTTAATAGATTTTAACTACAGGGTAGAGTGGGGGGAAAACCCCCCCATGGGCTAAAACGTCCCCCTACTGTTTTTCCCATAATGAGAAAACAAAACATTTGTGCTTTATTTGAAACCGACAAACTAGGAATTTAAATACAGTATGAAGAATGCATGTTTAAAAGGCACACCAACCGCATCTACACAATGCCTACTGTGCAATAACAAATCACATTAAGTGTCTCCAGGCAATTATCAATGTGACGTTATCAGTGTGATGTCACATAACTTGGGACTTAGGAAAGATTTAACGAGCCTATAATTTACTGGTTCCAAGTTGCAAAGGATAATGAGCTAAGGCTAATAAAATGTTTGGTGGCACACTTGAAATGGATGATAAGGATGGATCCTTTGATGATTAAAAAATGCTTATCCTCCTGCCACCATCACTGTCACCATCAGCACCTCAACCACACCTAAAGAAATTAGTACTAGTTCTGGAAACAGATTCTGTTTTGGGAAGCCCACCAACCTAATTTTGTGTGGTGATGAGTAAAAACCTGGGTCAGAACTCTGACCCTCACAAAGAGCTAGCATAAATGTATAATTGCATTGTTTGCTGTCACCCAACACGTTTTGTCATCTGACTTGTTTTATGAGATAGAATTCTTCATTTAATGCATGAACTTCCCACTGATATGTCTTCACTTTTCCCTTAAAATCTTAATATAACCTCAATTGGTGTTCGTCTGCACTAACTACTTATTTTTGTTTTCTGGATTTGATTAATGTCTGCATGGTGAAACTATATAGTTATGAAGAAAGCAACACAAAAAAAGTAACATTCTGACCTCATATATTGTTTTCTGTATCATTAAATTATTGTTGTCCGAGACACTGAGACTAAATACTGTAGTGTACACCATCAGTTTAGCTCAGTTCAGTGGTGTGCTATGAATGAACAGTGCTCAAAGACAGATGCAAAAATTGCATTCTTAACTGAAATAATATTTGATATGTCATGACTTAAAAACCAAATTCTTTCAGTATTCCAGTATTTTAAGCATCCTACCTTGATCCAATTCTGTACTAATTCTGACAACTTATTCTCTCTCTAAGGTTTGTAACAACAACACAAACGCAATGTCTCACATAATGTATGTTCAACTATGATAAACATTTAAAAATCTTATTATTCCAAACTTTTGACTGGTAGTGCACAAATTAAAATATGGAGGGGGGTATGATTAAATTAAGATATTAAGACTAAACTAAATCAATATCAAACTATCAAAACATATGATAGACACTTTTATTAGTTATTAAATACTTTTACTATGTCCCACTAATATTGTTGGAGGTGTTTAGACAGGTCAAAGATGATGTGTTGGAGTGCAAGCTCAATGATGTTACGAATTGCTGTGTTGTTGTTATTTTTATCACTGGATTGACACCTGCATGACCTTCGTCCCTGTCTGGACCCTTGTCTCTGTCTGGATTAAACACACCTTCCACCGAAAATAAGGTAAACTACAAAGAGCAAATGTACCCCTATCTGACTGAACAATGACCTAATGTAACTTTCTTGTGTACTGGGTACATCATAAATATTAGCTTGAAGTTACTGATATCCCTGTATGATCCTACAGAAGTAGTGGGTTCATCCTAAGGCTGTTGAAGATAATGTGATGAAACTTTGTATGTCCACATGCTAGATTTCCACATGCCTGAAGTCACTGGAACATATCATGTTTGTGATGACAAACTTTGTGACTTCAGCAACGATACTGCAGTTTAGTTACACTACTAGAGTTTCTAGTTTCAGTAAAAAATAATAATGGTAGACAGCTTTAGGTGAAACGGAAAATAGGTCACATCAGATCTTTTTTTTTTTTTTTTTTAAGATAAGACACCAAGGCTTTCCAGCAAGATAAAATGTGTAGGTATTGTTTATGATCCTTGTGTTTAAATGTGAAGAGCTTAACATTTAACAGCACACTTTTATTTACAATAAAATTTGTAAGATTTAAGTGCATGAGCATTTTTCTTCATAGTCTCAAAATAAAGTTGCCATTGTATTCTCAATTGTTTTGAATAGCATTTCATTTTGTTCTATTGTGAACAGCCTCAAGGGAACGGACATCCACGCCATTGATTCCATCAAGAGAGATAAACTAAATCTTCATTGTGTCTGTCAAAGTAAGAAAAATCTTCATTCAAAACAATAAGTTGCAAAATAAATAAATCTTTATTGGTCTGTTACAACAGTCAGGTAAATCTGGATTGGCCAAATCTGACTGAAATTCAGATGTTTCTATAGGCAAGAAAAATCTGAGCTGACATTTAGTGTCATGTTATACATGTGTAACCCTCCCTGTCTCTCTCCCCACCCTTAATTTTACTTTATGTGGAGTTCCCCTCACAAACCTAAAGGGACATGTAGCAGCAACAAAATGAACAGGGGAATAACACATTTAACAGGTATTTTGTCTATTTTTATTCAAATATGTTTCTTTAACCCCACTGTTAAATACTTGAAATACTGATTAAACTATTTATTTTTTCTTGAAATTCTGTGAATATTTCTCATTTAGGGTCATGAATATCCATGTACATCAAAAACATTACGTTGTGTCTATGCTGCTTCTGAACATAAAAACAAGCTACAATAGATGTATTTTTTTATAGTGCTGATCTTTGGAAAATTGCATGGAAACCAGTGTATGTCAGTTTGACCCAAAATAGAAGTTTTCCCAGTTTTCGAACACAACAGGAAGGTTAATATATTAATCTCAAGTAAAAGCATCTATTAATGATCTTTTTCCATTTTTGTCAGGCCTGAATTTGCTCTTTCAGTTTGGTAAGGTTATTTTCAATCCACTGCATTAAAATGAAAATTCTAATGTTTTTTTTTTTTTTTTTAAAGTACTGAGAGATTGAGAATTATTCATTTAATTTACATCACAAACAAATTACTGCTGACATATTAGTATGTGTCTTTATTGTCTTTTTCCTCAGTAACCTGTTCAAGACTGGTGTGTTACTTCACAAACTGGTCTCAGTACCGAGCAGGAACTGCTAAGTACCTTCCTGAGAATGTGGACCCAAACTTGTGTACTCATTTGATCTATGCATTTGCTATTGTAAACTATGCCAATAACATAGCAAGCAGTGAGTGGAATGATGTGACCCTTTACTCAACCTTCAATGCACTTAAGAACCGGTAAGTATGCTTGTAGCTCAGAGATACACATTTCTTTTTTTTGTATATTTTTGATTTGTCAGATGTTCTGGTGTGTGACATAGACTTCGCAAAAATGTTTCTTTTAGAAATCCTCACCTAATAACCTTGTTGTCCGTCAGAGACCAGGACTCAAACCAGTAAGCATTCTCTTTCTGTTTCTGAATAAATGTTGATCTCTGGTAACTAACCATTTTGATATATTTTATACAGTTTTTTGGTTGGTTTTTTTTTTTTTGAGAGAGAGATTTAGCAAATTTGTGATTAATCTGAATTTACAGAAGTTATAATAAAGCAAGTAGTCATGAATTTACTTGTTCACACTAGATTCTCCATTATGCTGTCCAACTGGACAAACCGTCAGACATTCATCAAGTCTTCTATAGAATTTCTGAGGAAGTATAACTTTGATGGGCTGGATTTGGACTGGGAATTCAAAGGCACTTCAGAGACGCATCTAGAAGAAAAACTGAAATTCACTCTACTGTGCAAGGTTAAAATTAAAAATATGTTTTCATATGATGATGATACTTTATTGTCAGACAAGTCTGAGATTTTTCTCAGCTGATAGTGTCCATGTTTACAACATTGAACGCCAACAAATGCATTTAATCTACACAGTACAAAAACATCACGCATTATACATTACACTTACATAAGTATCACATTACATCCTACATTACGTATACTGTACGTGTAAAACTACACCCTACACTTTACACCACCTTCTCCTCTTATGCTCTTGATTTTTGGTTATAAGTGTCTTATTCAACTCAAGGATAACCTGATGCACATATGAATGCTTCAGCCTCATTCTGTTGAAACCTCCGATTTGATGGCAATAAGACAAACTCATAATCATGTCACCTTGAAAACCATCTGTATATAAAGTAAAAAGTATAGCAGAACTGACATATCCCTGGGGTACTCCAACATTTGTTATAATAGCAGATGACAATGTTTTATTCACTTTAACTCTGTGAACTCTATTTGTGAGAAATTGGAATTTATGCTCAACTGTTCAAGTTTGACACCAAAATATCATCCTGTTTTGTGTTAAACGTGGAGGAAAAATCTAGAAACAAAGTTCTTACGTCAGTAGTAGGTCTATCTAGATGTTTAGAAAAAATATGTACTAAAGTAGCAACAGCATCTTCAGTACTGTAACCTTTCTTAGTCAAACTGCCATGGGTGAAGCTTGTCTTTAACCATCTGAACTAAATGCTGAAGTAACAACCTTTCCAAGCATTTCCCAATTACCGAAGTAAGGGCTATTGGTCTAAAATCCTTATATTCTCTCGGACATGGAACTTTGGACAATGGTTTTATATATGCACAGTCTTCCATAACACAGGAACAATGTGTGTCCACTGAGGCCTGAAATACTGGTTGACACACTAGGGCTAATTCATTTGCAAAATTCTTTAAAAAACATGCACTACACCCATCAGGACCAACAGCTTTTTTCCTATTAGACTGAAACAGTTTCCTGACATCATATACCTTAATAACAATTCTCTCTGCAGATAATGGAGCCACAGCATCTATTATTTCATTGCATTTGGCATATTTAACCAATGATTCGAATCTAGTAAAGAAAAAAAAAAAATGTATTCATTCCCAAAACAAAATTATTTATCAGTTACAATGGATTTATTTGAGGGAGAAAATCCAGTCATTGTTTTTTATAATGTCCCAATCCTTCCATAGTATTATTAATCTGAAATACTTCCTCCAAGCGCTTCCTATAAACTTGTTTTGGTTCCTTCAATTTAATTTTTCACTCTCTTTCTGTTTATTTAAATACTTTAATATCTTTATTCTTAAATGCTCCTTTCCTCAAATTTGCTGTATGTAGGATTGACACCGAGTGGTTGAACCAAGTATTGCAGTCCAAATACAAAATATTGGAGAGGGTTTTTTTTCACCTGGCCCCTCCTCCTCAGACTTGACGCACACGCAGGTTGCCAGATTGACGACACAAGAGAGCTATGGAAGCAAATGGGTAGAAAAAAATCATTTTGAAATGTAATTTGCAAAATGGCAATGCAATGTGTAAAACTGCAATGCATTTCTTTATTTAAATTTACATTTTCCCATTACGTGCAACATTTAGTGCAAAATGAAAATAAAAATTCAATTACATAATTCACATTTGCCATTTCCTATACTAGTTTTAATATGTAAATTAAAAACATATTTTAATGCTTTATATGTTGCAAAATTAAAAATTCTATTAACCAAATTGATTAGACATGTTTAACATGTCCAAGCAAAAACTGTAGCAAAATTATCTGTTAAATGCCATTTTTCCTAAATGCATTTAGACTTAGGGGTAGGACACTTGAGATTGGAGTTTCATTGTGATACTGCGAGATAATTGTAGCAAAATGCATTTTGAATTTCAAAATGCATTCTGAGCCAAAGGTGCAGCAAAATGGTTTCACTAAACGTTGCACATATGTATGGGAAAATGTAAATTTAAATAAAGAAATGCATTGCCATTTTACATATTGCAATGCCATTTTGCAAATTACATTTCAAAATGAATTTTGCTACCCATATGCTTCCATATGAGCGCACTTGACAATGAATGAAATTAAATACACTGTGTTTTCCGCCAACTGGCAACCTGGGGGTGCCGAAAAACAATTGGGTAAACTGTCAGTGGGCGGGTTTCACAAACCAAAATAAAGACCGGCATTCCGGCCCGGAACACACATTTCAAAGGAGAATAACTGACTGTAGCACTGTTTTTCAGATAAACAAGTTTGTTAACTTAGCATGTTTCTTAAATATCTTCAAACATATTATGGTATTTTTATGCTTTAGTAAAGTCAAAATCTTACATACAGTACCTTTTAGTCACATACAGTTTATTATTTGAATACACTTGAACCTCTTTTGTAGGTATAACCAAGTCGATGCAAACATTTGATGTCATCATCAAAAATTTCCCAATTTGTCCTGAAACAGGCTTTAATTGTTCTATACTTTCATTTAGTTTTATTTTTTCTTCTTCTTGGTTTAAGCAGAAAGTTTATTGAGGTTTATCCTTAAAATTAGTAAAAACAATTACCTACTAAATGAATTTTGTGAAACTTAAGAACTTCTGGAGGCATTTCTAGCTGAAGGCCAATCAAACAAAGATGCCAGACTGATCCTAACAGCAACTGTTTCAGCACAGAAAGAAGTTATTGAAAGGAGCTACAATATACCAGAGATCTCACAGTAAGAGCAACACGTCATTCAGCAGCTGCCGTAGTGCTATCTTATGACAATTACAAAAATTGCACACAAAAAAAGCTCAAAATTGTAAAAACATTTTTTTTTAGGTACTTGGACTTTATTAGTGTCAAGACATTTGATTTTCATACATTTAAAGATGGCATTGCAAGACATCACAGCCCTTTGTACAGTGGCATCCAAGACGAGGAGGATATCAACTCAAACACTGTAAGCAGACTGACTCTTATTATGAGCACAGACTTCAAGACAGTGAATAACTTGAATTTGCTGCTGGGTAGTTTGTATATTTTCATCTTGCATACAGGATTCTGCGCTAAAATTCTGGAGATTCCAGGGAGCTCCTCCTGAGAAGTTGTTGATGGGCTTTGCCACGTATGGACGTTCCTTCATCCTCACCTCCTCTCAGAGTGGAGTTGGAGCCCCAGCCAATAACTTGGCTTCTCCTGGACCTTATACACAAGAGATGGGCCTGTGGTCTTACTTTGAAGTAAATCTCATAGGAAAATATCTCTTCTAGACAAAAACCTTTGTTCAATATTTTTAATATTAATTGCAAATGCTTGTCTATGTTAAGTTAAGAAATATTTTCTTTTTTCAAATATGCCTTTTCCTAAACGGTGGGGTAGTACAGTGGATAGAAGACCAGAAAGTTCCTTTTTCTATTAAAGGCAGTGATTGGGTGGGCTTTGACAATCTGAGGAGCTTTGAAATTAAGGTATATTCTGTTACATAGACTACTCTTATGTTTAAATTGACAGACTATGTTACATGAAAAATAACAGCTCTGCTTTTTATTGTTAAGATAAAATACTTACAGGAACATGGCTTTGGGGGTGCTTTTGTATGGGCTCTAGACCTGGATGATTTTTCTGGATATTTCTGTGGACAAGGCAACTACCCTTTAGTCAACCACCTGAAGAAATGGTTAATGCTTGGTAAGAGTTGCATTAATTTATGTGAATTTTTGAATGGTTATTTATCTTCAGATTCTGATATACATAATTATTTATTTGCTACAGGAGCAGAAGATGAATTGAATGGTTCCATGACTACAAACTCCTATGCAACAGTTGGAAAGGGCTTTTCACCACTTCCAACATGTGTGAACATTCTCAATTCTCTTCCTGCATTGAAAAGTCCGTTCTGTGCAAACAGATCAGATGGACTTTATCACAGAATGGATTCCCTTAACTCATTTTATAGCTGTACTGGAGGAATGACAAATATCACCTGGTGCACCCCTGCCATTTTAAATAATTCTGCTGCAGCACGACCATCCCAGACAATCACTTTTATTACATTAGGGAGTGCAAGTTTTCTAACTCAGTGGCATAGCCTATTTTAGGGGTAACTTGTTGAATGAATGTATAAACATCTAAAATGCAGGATACCTTGGTTTTAGCCTACACATGGTTGCATGTGGAGCACTTGTGAATAGTTGTGGTTGTTAATGTTAAGTCATTTCTTATTCCTCTGCTTTAAAATTAACTTTTTAGCCATTTTTGTCAATAGCCAAGCAACTAATGTAGTATAAATAAGCAGGTAACTAACTTTTGTTGGATGTTAAAACGGTCTAAAACGATGCCTCTGCGCATGTAATGTGAAACACAAGATACAGTTTTGCATGCATTTACTGGAATATATGAAGATTGTTTTATTTTTCTTTGTATTTTTGTCATAATTATTAATAATTGTATTGTTTGTGTAGTTAAAAGTAATAGCTACATTAAAAAGTAAGAGAGCAACATTGTGTATTTTACATTTCTGGCTATTGTTGCTGTAGCTACAGTGTGACTGAGAATCAGTTACACATACATACAAAATGTTGTATTTGTATTCTTTTCATTAGGATATTTTATCCCACAGTGACTACTCAGAGACTACTTTTTATTTCTTCATTTTAATTGCTAAACTCTAATAATAATTTTACTCACTCTCATTTTCTTTAAAATCTGTATACATTTCTTCTGCGTAACACAAAAAAAAGTTATAGGCTACTTTTAAATAAGTGGCTATAAAATACATAAACCACTGTTGTAGGACTTGGAATATAGCGCACTCGTTTGGACCACTTTTGATACAATATGATACTAGTCTATATTTTTCTTCTGGCTTGACTTAATTGCCAGAATTAATTTCGCCAGAATTCAAGTTCCGCCGAATAAAGAAAGTCGTAGGGGTGTAGAACAACATGAAAGCACCTACATTTTCTGGTGAACTTTCCCTTTAACGAGTCTGTTCGTCAGATTTGCTGCCTGGGCAGCCGAGCGCCATTTTGTTCGCCTGTGTGTGAAGTCAAGAAAGGATAAAGTCCAGTCCAGGAGCGTCGACCACGAGCGTCTACATGCACCAAACCGAACATACTTAATTCCAATCGGTTTAAACTGGTAATTGTGAACGCTTTATTTGAAGTGATTGAACTTTTTATTTAATCGCTCATTTATTTTAGTTAAACGCAGCAGTCGTGCTAAAGTTAACAACATGCTAGCCGAAGTTAGCAACATGCTATTCGAAAGCCATAGAACGTTGTGTTACTTTCACGTACACAGCTTTTAGGCTTAAACATAAAATAATTATTTGTACTTTATACGTTGTTTGTCTCAGTGTTTCTCATATGACAACCTTCATAGTTAAATGAATCCGACCAAATACGACACTTAAGGCCTGACATGACAAAAGGGGTTAAAACGATCTTTTGAACAGTGGGTATAATTCAAAATGTATCTAAGTTAACCGTAATCGAACTTTTGAAAAAATTCAAAAATTCGAATCAAAGTCGGTTTCTCTGTGATTTCGTTTTGGTTTTTTATAAGTGTGTAACGTTAGATTATGTACTATAATTATTTTGTTTTCTCTTTTGAGAAAATGTTGAAATATTTGAAATTTACAGACGCGGAATTTGTAAACTGCACCTTAAATTTACAGGTGCGGAAGCAAAATCTGCGAAATGTTTATTCAGATAATACCAATTTTAAAACTTGATAAATATGGTTTATCATGCTCGAAAAACAATACCCAGAGCCAAAATGAGTTCAAATACAAAATTGTCTTCACAATCTGAAGTTGTTTGTATGTATTATCACGTATTATTGTGTATAATTACATGTGATATAAATCCAAAACATGTTTAGTCTACCTTAAGATTTTATCCCATGTAATAAAATATAGTATGTTCCTGTCCTTATTCAGATAACCAATTGTTCAGCACATGGGGAGTGTCTTTGTCTCTTTTTTTGAAATATAGGTTATTCAAGATCTTGTCCTTCATTCCAGAGGATAACTGGATTTGGATAATGAAATATCTTCCCTGAAGATTGCTGCTGCTTTTTTATCTCACCATTGATTTTTGGTTTTCCTCTATTGAGCATTTTTTTAAAGTTCCAGTCTACCCCATTTAAATTTTCCACCTGCCTTCAGGAAACGTAGAAGAGAACCCCTCTTTTTTTTTTCTTTCCAACATCTCCAAGATATCCAATTCCTTTTTTGCCCTCGTCTCTCCTTTTTTGACAACATCTAGCTTGAGGATTTTTTTAAAACTCCCCCAAACCCCCTCACCACTCAATTATCAACAATATTGGAGAAAAAAAAAAAAAATGAAACGGACATTTTCCACCACCTGCCAATTTTAACACAGCAGTCTGATGGGAACAAGTTTCTAAGAGAGGCAAAAGTTGCCCCATCTCTACCTGTTCAGTCTTTACTCATCAGTCAAGTGTTCCTTCAGGATCCATACAGTGCGGAGCGACCCTTCAAGTGCTTGAGATCACCAGGGAACATCTCAGCCACTGCAGGTGAACAAAGTTCTTGCAACGCATTTTCTCTCAAGTATTTAAATATCGGCCACCATTTTGCACCTTTCAGGACAGAATGTGAAAGTGAAAACTGAAAGGATCAACAGGGGCATGAATAGGCTTGTAACACTCTAAATAGGGAGATTCACGTAGACCCTGTCGCAGGAGTCCAGGACGAGATCCCAGCATCACTGAAGAGCTCCTGATCCAGAAGACTACAAACTCGTGCCAGAATGACCATGCAAGGAGATGACTGCTACTTCTACTACTATTCCACCTGTACTAAGGTAAAATAAAAAGTGTAAATAATCATATGCTGTGTATTGTATGCACACACACACACACACATATAAAATTTTATATATGTATATATCTAGATATGTATTCTAAATAAAACAGTACATTTTAAATAAAGATTTAAAGGGATACTCCACCCCAAAATGAAAATTTTGTCATTAATCACTTACTCCCAAAGAACACAATTTAAGATATTTTGGATGAAAACCGGGAGGCTTGTGACTGTCCCATAGACTGCCAAGTTAACAGTGTCAAAGTCCAGAAAAGCATAGTCAGAATAGTCCATCAGTGGTTCAACCGTAACGTTATGAAGCGACGAGAAAACTTTTTGTACGAGAAGAAAACAAAAATAACGACTTTATTCAACAAGTCGTTGAACATAAATTTACGCTTCGATTTGAAAGAAAACAGTGCATCCTTGTGGCGTGGCTGACATAGAAGAGCATACGCAGTTTGCGTTCAGCAGGTGTTTTCCAAAATGATGCTATGCTGATTTGGAGAGACACAGAGGAGACGACTTGTTGAATAAAGTCGTTATTTTTGTTTTCTTCTCGTACAAAAAGTATTCTCGTTGCTTCATAATGTTACGGTCGAACCACTGATGGCAAATGGACTATTCTGACAATGCTTTTCACACTTTTCTGGACTTAGACAGTGTATTTTACTTGGTAGTCTTTGGGACAGTCACAAGCCTCCCGGTTTTCATCCAAAATATCTTAAATTGTGTTCCGAAGATGAACGAAGCTTTTATGGGTTTGGAACGATATGGGGTAAGTGAATAATGACAAAATTTTAATTTTGGAGTGGAGTAACCCTTTAATATGAAAAGTAATGTGATGAAATGTAATACACACACTATATACACACACATGCACATAAAAAGATGATGATCATAATTAAAAGTTAATTTTTGGTGTTGCGATTTGCCTTTTAAGGGTGACAGCTGCCCTTTTCGACACTGTGATGCTGCCAGGGGTAGCGAGACGGTCTGCACACAGTGGCAAGAGCAAAGGTGCTTCCGTAACATCTGCAAGTTTCGCCATATGGAAATAAAGGTTTGTGACCAATTCCAAAACCTCTTTCTATTAAGATCCTTCCATTGTTTCTCAAATGGGACCTCAATAATGATCCACCCTGTTAATACTTTTATAGAAAAACCGCAAGGAAATCGCATGCTATTGGGAGAACCAGCCGGCTGGCTGCCAGAAACCTCACTGTGCTTTCCATCATGAGAAGCCACGCGTCATCGATGGGAATTATTTTGCCCCAGACAAAGGTATTTTGTTGTCTTCACAGTTATTTGAACTATACCGGTCTAAATAATTTTCTAATATAAACTGGCCCTTTTGTCTTTTTTTAAATAGGACAAGTAGTGCGAAAGGAGAAGGAAGAGACCCCAATCGAGGACCAAGTCAACCAAGTCCCTGCGCCCACTGCAAACCCCACTAACCCGCAGTTAAGAGGGGTCATTAGAACTGAGACCCAAGAGAATGTCCCCAGCCCCACCCATCCACCAGTGGTTATCAACCCTGTCGATGACGACGATGAGGATGGTGAGCTCACATTTCTGTGAAGTTTTAACTTGAACAGGCTGTCCAATCCCGTTCTTGGTTGATTCCAACCCTTAATTAGTCCTTGATTAGTTGGTTCAGGTGCATTTAATTAGGGTTGGAGTTATGGGCTGCAGAGTTTTGCATCCCTCATCTAGAAATACTCACTGTCTTTTTACTTCAATATTCGCAGATCAATTCTCAGAGGAAGGAGATGAATCTCTTGGAGGATCACCCCGAAAAATGATCACAAGCAAAAGTAAAGACTGTTTCCATGTTCTGTTGATATTTTCTTTTATTTATTAGGAGCTTTATTTAATCATTATGTCATGCAGATGATTCGCTGAACTTTGGCATCCAGACACTAGAGGAGATCAGATTGAGGAAAGCACTCATGGCAAGTTTGAAGAAATCTGGTAAATGAATCCTCAGCACTATTTTATTTGGGTAAGTTTTGTTGTTAAGCCATCTGGTGGATCATTTTAATATTCGCTTTTGGTTTGTTTGCAGGACAGTCCACCATGCAAGGCTCAGCCCAAAACAAAGGCACTGCTATTGAAAAGGAAAACATTCAATCTCTCTCACGTCTGGAAGTTAACAATGCCAGCATTGGTGAGTGGTCCATAAGGCTTTAAAACTTTTTTTTTTTTACAGTATCGAACCATTAAATAATTTTAAAATCTGTTGCAGATTCATCTGTTAATGAAATTGGAAAAAGAAAAATTGCAGACAGACTTGGGAAAAGAATTTTGGCTAGAGGTAAGTTTATGAAAGCCGTTTGCTTCACATTTATGTTTCTGCGACCCCTTTTACAACTTTTACAAAAACTGAAAGATGACGTTGTCATTTAATTAAAGATGCTCCTGTGGAGGAAGACCTACCTTTAAAACGACGCCTTGCTGAACGTCTCGGTGGAATTGTTGAATCCTCCACAGACGTGCTACCACAGAAAGGTGAAAGATTTGTTTATTGTGGCAGCTGTAGTTGTGTGGGTCTTTTGTATCTTTTTCATAATTTCTTATTCCTGATCTCTTTGTAGCTCAGAAACCAGTGCGTGAAAGAATTGGGTTGACTGCCGCCCCGTCTAGCACTGACAGCGAGCCTAAATCATCTGGAGATATCCGTATAAAAACCCTTGAGGAGATTCGGCAAGAGAAGGCAGCCAGAAACCTCAACACCAGTAAAGTTGTGCGTGTTGTGAAAGAAGTGCCGGCGAAGGAGCTTAGCCCATCCAAGAAAAGTGTCAAAGCCGCTGGCGGACCTCAAGTTAAGACCTTCTCTGAAATGCTTCATGAAAAGAAAAAAATGCAGGGAAAAAAAGCAGAGGAAGTGAGCACAACAGCTAGAAGCCCAGAGGGGAATGAAGGACCTTCCACTGCCGGAGCTGCGGTCAAGGCTCCTGTGGCAGCTGGGGAGGTACGAGTAAAAACGCTGGAGGAGATACGCAGGGAAAAGGCAGCCCGGATGCAGGCACAGCTTCAAGAGACCACAGACGATAAAACCCCGACCTCAACTGAAGCAGAGTCAAATGGACCTCCAAGGAGGCGCATTCTACGCATTAATAAAAACTCATGTAAGTCGGACACATTCATGTTTTCCTTGTTTGAAATGGTTGCCTCATACGCCCAAAGTGTTCACATAGCTGTTAATTCTTTCCAGCAGCTGCATGCACTGTGGGTCAGACAAAACCAGATGCACCTGAGAAGAAACCAGAACCTGCAATAGAGGTAAGATAAACACAAAACAACAGGCTTACCTAAATATTATTGTTTCTCAAATAATTGTTTGCTCCGTTCAACTCGTAGGCAAATGGAAAAGGTAAACCCACCAGTGAGCCCATTAAAGTAAAAACATTTGAGGAGATCATGCGAGAGAAGAGACTCCGCAAGCTGCAGGAGGAGCAGGTCACCTCCACCAACCAGAAAGACGCAGGACAGTCTGCACCTGCTGCCTCGCCGCCAGCCTCTGAACCCTCTGGCCAACCACAAACTACTGTGAGACAGCGGATTGCCCTCAAACTCAAGAGCTCTCCGCTCCCTGCTGCCCCAGAAGCACCCCAGAAGAGCTCACCCAAGCACTCTGGAGACAGGAGTCCATCGACGAACACACCGACTCAATCAAACACACCAAAGCCCTCAACCTCTCCTGTGATACCTGTCCAGCTAGCTGAGGGAACTATTCAAACAGAGACCAAGGGTATGAATTTAACATCAATTGATGATCATATTCAATCTCTCTTTAACAGTTTATTTAACTTCTGTTTCTACACAGTAATGCTTTCTACATGACAGCGATGCTTACAATAGTACTAACATTTATGTAATAACAAAGTGTCTGTATGTATAAAATAGAAATGTAAACGAATAACTTTTCCAAAAGGCTTACTCAATCCATTGCATTTGCCTGCATTTCAGTGAAGCCCAAGGTGAATGTGAAGCCGTCAGTAATAAAGCCGGCAGCCCAGCCTACCCAAAAGAGGAAAGCTGCAAAAGTTTACTCTGCTGTTGCTGAAGTGAAACCTCTTAACACTGCCTGTCAAACACCTTCCTCGCTGGTTATTCCCAACAAGCAGCTTAAGGTAAGAGTTTATTTATTAATTAAATAAAGATGTTAGGCAAGTCTGGTGCGTCACTGTATTAGAAAAAATATAGAATATAGTTTGATTTGATTTATTTTGTTTTTTTTTAACCCTTTTAGGTGGAGTCACCAACCTCTCCAGATGTTCAGTCCAACACCGTGGATATTCAGATGGTGCCTGTGAACTGCATTGAGCCCGCCAGTACTACATCTCCTGAAATTGTTCCGCCGCCCCAAAGGTATGGAAATTGTTCTCATGTGTTTCAGACATAATGCTTTTTTTAAATAATAAATTGTGTGTGTGTGTGTGTGTGTGTAACGGTACACAAACATGATGGTTCAGTACGTACCTCGGTTTTGACGTCATGGTTCGGTATGGTTTCGGAACAGCAGAAGAAAAAACTAAATGTGCTATAGAAAGAAAGTTTTTAGAAAAACCTAAACGCATTGTTCAAATTGTGTTTTTTATTTTTATTTAAATTAAACAATGGTGAATAAATTCAGTTATGGTTAATTTACTTAAGCCTGGCTCACACTACAGGATTTTTAGCCCGATTTAGCCCCGATTTTCCCCTCCCGAGAATCAGAGCAAACTTCTTGTCGAGCACCTCGATCGGTGCCGATGTTCGGCCTGGATTATCTGGTAATGTGAGGCGTTCACCGTTCGAATCTTGCACCTCCCGATCTGCTCGCACACAAATCGGGGCAGCCCCGATTAATATCAGACATGTTTGATATTTAGGGTTTAAATCAGGATGATGATGGCGATGGCTATATGATTACATCAGTACTTTCACAGCCAATCCTCAAAACAGCTGATGTACGGCTCAGTTGGATAGTGGAGACAGAGGAAACTGTTTCTTGACATTTATAATGTGTTGAAAACACATCACAACTGTAAGGAGAAAGAGAAGCGCTGGAGTGAAATCGCCTCAGTTTTGAATGCACCGGGTGAGTGCAGAAAGCTGCTAGCACGCTAGCTAACATATGTAAACAAATATCAGTGACGATCTGCTGCATGAGATCACATGAGGCGCTCCCTCTGGCTTGATGATCTTAATGATATCCTGTAGTGTGAGCCAGGCTTTAGGGATAAAAATCTACCTCAGCTTCTGCTCTAAACTGTAGGGAGCCCTTTTACATCACTACAAGGTTCCAGTTAACAACAGAGCCAAAACTTAAATTCAATTACTATTTATTTTGAGTGGCATAAATTTGTTTATTTAAACAAGTGAGGCGATTATACAGTGACCATGTCAAAGAGCACCAAGACGGCATTTATTGTCTGAATGTCCTGAAAAAATTTAACGATTTATTTGGTACACATGTGTACTGAACCGAAAGACCCGTACCGAAAATTCAGTACGAATGTGTTTTGTTACATCCCTTATTTATATATATATATATATATATATATATATATATATATACATACACGCACACAGTATAATGAATTATTAGTAATATTCATTTACATAATTACTTCGTTTTTATATATCTTCTGTTTTGTGGTTTTTTTTTTTTCCTTTGTAGCCCTGTGGTCAAAACACCCAGCATGCGCTCTCGGCGGTCCAGCACCACTACTGGTCGTGCTCCTCTTGTTACCAGTTCATCAGTGGATGACTTTGAAGACCTGTTAGATGAATTTACTGACGATCGGCTTGAGGATGACTTGGAATTGGATTCGGGCAAGGGAGAGGACGACCTTCTTTTAGAACTCTCAGAAATGATTGACAGTTAGACATGAGGGATGTCATCCGTTTTCTTACAAAAACAGTGCCACTATGAATTTGAAAGGACTGTGACACCATTTGATCCACAGCATTTTAAATTAAGACTTTTTACTTTCAAGCTCTAATCGATCTGTTTTAATGTTTCTTTTAGTTTTTTTTCTTGTCAATGTAAATATGATTTCTTCATCAAATAGTGCTTGAGAAACACTAGTTGTGCTGTACAGGTCTTGTCCTCTTGTTTGCTTTTAGTTGACTTCCTAAAACTGTCAAAAAAAGAGGAAAAAATCTTATTTAGCTGTTGCAGCTATTAACAAGCCATTGTAAGGCAGCTTCAGGTATAATGATTTTGTTGGACGTTGTTATAGCACTATCACTCATGTGTTACAGAGACAGGAAGTTTTCAGTTGTGTACTGTGTATGCTGAAAAATTGCTTTTTATTAGAGAGGCACATCAAGGCCACACCTTTCTTAGTCTTCTTTTTGAGTCACATGTATTTGTTCCATTAAATGTTCTTTGGACATCATTATCAGCGCTGTTTTAACAGGTCATTTTTGCTTACCTTTGATTTAGTTTAGGCAAAACATTTTATGGTCCTCTTCTTTGATGATCTGACAGATAGCTGAAGGTCATTGCTCACCTTTCTTCATTTCTGCATGAAACATGTAAATATGAAGCAGTGTTCTCAGGGAAAATACTTCAGCTTTGCTAACCTGTATGTTTTGTATTCTTTGGAAATGTCATGGCCATCCATGTCTTCTTTCTTTTTATTCACCTTAATTGAGTGTCATCATGCATTAAGGGACTGGGATGTGAAAATGTCATCTTTACTGCGGCGTCTGTCTTCAGATGAGTTGTACCTCTTCAAAACCACCTTTGTAAATAAAATGTCTTTATGAGAAAATATTGTTTCAGTTTTTAACAGGGTTTATCAAGTAAGCATTATAATATGTAAATGCTAAGTATTTAACAACTTATATTTTATGACCTTTAAAATCCTTAAGTGTGTCATTTAAGTCTCTAGATGTTTTTCTTAGATGCACACAACAATAGAAAACATGCACTACGATTACAGCTTAAGAATATTTAAATTCAGAAATGCAAAAGTATACGAATGCGCTTGTAAAAAATAAATAATTTGTTTTGCCATGATTTTGATGCTTTATCACTGATGTTTCGTCATTGCAAGCCTCGCGGAAATTATATTATAAGTTTCTTTGTTATGATTTAGGGAAAAAGAGAAGCGCCATTAAACCCCAAGCCAGCAGTTGGCGGTAAACATGAAACGCTTGTATCACTATGACATCCTGACTGAAAAAAAAAAAAAAAGGAAAAAGAAAACTGCGTATTACTGCGACCGAAAACGGCAACACAAACACTCGTCCTCTGCTGTTGTCATTCCTCCACACAAATAGACAACCATAAACCGAGGATTAAGGCTTTTATAAGCCTTGGAATTCTCCTCAAGTTCTGATTCAATAGCTGGGATGCATAATTTCCCTCTAAATTTTAGCTTGTTTAATGGCAGGTATTGGAAATTTCACAGTAAAAAGGAAGATATATTTATTAGACATAGAAGTACATTAAGCAACCGGAGAAGATTATTTACGCGGTCGTAAGAATCTGCAAGGGTGGCTTATTTTTTATTTTTTTAACATTTGAATGTAATAGAGAGCCGTTCGTTTTTAAAGGAGCTTCTGTAGGAGAAATCGAGGTTAGTGGTTATTTGGTTATAACCCAGTATTGGCTAGTTGTTTATTATTGATATATTTCTGTTTGAGCCGTATATTCTCCAAACTAACGTGCTAAACATTGTTTTGGTTTGGTGTAACGGCGGAATAACAGGCCGATGGTTGTTTATCAAAGAAACTGACATCTAGCGGCTGTAAAGAGTAATTGCAATTCTGTCAGTATATTTAATAAAGTTGAATAGACCATGAAGCTCCTGGAAAACTCAGGTTTTGAGGCCATAAACAGTCTGCTCACTATTGAAACGGGAGATTGTAAGATAATTGGACGGTAAGTGATCAATACTTGGTTTTATATACAACATTTACATATATGAACATTTAAAGAGGAACTGAGTAAAGCATGTTATTCACACTGTTCTGCTGTCAGAGTGTTATTTGAAGCATTTGTTTTCTAATGACACCGCTGTGATGTTTCTGTAGTATTGAGAGCTACTCCTGTAAGATGGCAGGTGATGATAAGCAGATGTTTAAGCAGTTTTGTCAGGAGGGGCAACCGCATGTGCTGGAGGCTCTGTCTCCTCCGCAGAGCTCAGGAATCAGCCCCAACAAGTAAGTCAACATCTTTTTTTTGAGGTACCCCCTCACTTACACACAATACAATACATGTCTTCCACAAAGTCATTGCACATACTGAAATATGTTTTACTTTCAGACTGAGTCAGAGTTTGGATGATGGGGAGGGTCCTCTTTCAGACAAGTGCAGCAGAAAGACGCTTTTTTACCTGATCGCCACTCTCAATGAATCCTTCCGGCCGGACTACGACTTCAGTCGCACCAAAGGCCACGATTTCAGCAAGGAGCCCAGTGTTAATTGGGTAATTTTGATGTTAAATTGTTACAATTTCTGAAACAACACATGCACTCGTTCTTATATATATTGAATAGGGCATTATAAAATTATTGTAAAACATAATTCATGATTTCCGCAGGTGTTTAATGCAGTGAACAGCAGTTTGTCTGCTGCTGCGGGTGAGGTGTACAGTCACCTACAGCCTCAGTTATGGGAGGCTCTAGACAAGGAGATCAGCCTTGCTGAATGTGACATATACAGGTAGATATTCTGCTTTTAAAATCCGTGTTCAGTCAGGCTTGCCTAAAATTTAATGAATGCTTTTGAATAGTATTTGTTTGAATGATACAGCACTAAATTATTAAGTAAGCTCTGATTGCATTCTGTGACAGCTACAATCCAGATCTGGATTCCGACCCTTATGGGGAAGAAGGCAACCTGTGGTCCTTCAACTACTTCTTTTATAACAAACGACTGAAGAGGATTGTGTTCTTCACATGCCGTTCTGTCAGGTGAGAATCTTTATGTCAGGTAGAAAGCAAATCAGTAATGAAAGGCAATGATTTTATTACACATAGCGTATTATGTTATGTGGGGGTGGAAAAACACTTTTTTTTTTCCCGCATGGTTGCATTAAATTGATCAAAAGTGGCAGTAAATACATTTATAATTTACGAAAGATTTTTATTTAAAATAAACGCTGTTCTTTTAAACTTTAAACTAAAAAAGCAATATGGTTTCCACAAAAATACAGAGTAGCACAACTGTTTTTAACATGGCTAATAATAAGAAAAGTGTCTTTAGCACCCAACTGAGCTCGGAATTTTTGTGTTTGGGATCCTTTAGTCTTTTCATGGCTCCACGAGACTCTGGCATCGGCACTGAACTGGATCTGGAGTTAGATGAGGGCAGCTATGAGGAAGAGGAAGAGGGCAACATGGATGAAGAGAGGTGAGGAACTATGCAAACTACACCGTTAATATTTATCACTTTTCTAGGAAGTACTGCATCATGAACACCCACGGCTGTTGCGTTATCATCATTCAGATTTGACAGACAAATGACTGCAAATAAATCATGTGGTTCCAGTGTATTTGCTAGTGGAGGGCCAACAGCCAAAAGTAACATTGCAGTGTAACTGTAAACCATATTACTCTGATATTACCAGACTGACAAGCAGCAGCTTGTGTCCTTGAAGTCAGTGATGGATTGCTGGGTCTTTCCACAGGTATGGTGCATTGTGTGCCTGATGAAGCCCTCCTCCCTGTCATCTGAAGCCAGCATCTCGCGCCTGAGTTTTAATTGGCTGTTATTCTTTTTTGTTTCTTATTCCATTTTATATGTTGTTGGTCATTTCTTAAGAATGAAGAGATGTGTTAATCCAGAGAGTGCTATTCATTGCACTTAAGCATTTTCCTTTACTTTTCTGTATACTTTCCATTGCATTCTCTTAATGTTCCTTTGTGTGGGAACGTGTGATATGTTAGGATATTTTTACTTGCCATTTTACATTTCCAAAGAAGTAATTTTATCTGAGTGCAAGTATATAAGGGTTATTCTCCCTGTCTGTTTTCTCCCTCCCCGGGGTATTTTTTGTTTGTTTGTTTGTTTTGTTTTTGTTACTCAAACCGCATTCATTTATTCATGTTCATTATTTCCACTAGTTTTTATGGCTCCAAGAACTGTACATCAGTATTTCCACTAGGTGGCATCCTTCAACATCCTTTTCTTCTGTCTCTGGTTGTCCTTTACTGCTTTAATTTTTTATTTTTGAAGCTTATTTTAAGTTTTAAGGCATTTTGAGCATTAAATGAAATTAAGAGATTGTAAATCATAGTTCACATTTAAATGTTATTTCGAGTTTCCATGTTTGTGAGGCCCATGCTTAAAACTCATTTTTGTTATATCAACATCCCCCTGATTTTTTTCTCTATTAATTACAGTAGAAGTTAATGGATGAGTGTCACTTTGTTTTGTAGGATTGATATATTTTCCTGCAACTTTCTTGCCTCAGGAAAAAGTATTTAAACAGATATCAGCGTAAACATCGCCCAGTAGATTTATTGGTGTCTTGACCCATGGATCAACTTCCTTTTTTAGTTGCGCCCCCAAAGCTAATAAATATGTGAAAGGAAAACCATGATGGGTCTGTAAAGTTTAGTTCTTATAAAGCTTTTATTTGTTGTTACTGGTTTTTATTTGGATTTCGTAACATTTGTGAGGTGTATAACGTGAAGTAAACATTGCAGTTCTGCTTTCTTCCATGAAGACTTGTTTGTGGTGACTTATTTTTCGTTGTCTGATGACACATTTGACTCTTGATATTGTTTGCTGATGTGTTTATAGCTGTAGATCTAACATGGTTCTGTGGATATTGATTATCTATAAACTTTGAGTGGGTGTCAGTGTCTGTTTCTTAACTTTATTACATCCCGTTTGACATATAGCTTGATAGTGAATGAATTTGTCTGATCAGATTCAGTGTTGTAGCTTAGTCTTTCTGCTGTGGCTTGAATAAATAACACTTACTCATGATAAGCACTATAGTTCATATTGTCTGCTGTTATGTGTTGGAGGGCCTCTTGAAGATCTGGCCATATGTGGTGAAGTTGCAATCTTACTGAATTCCTTTTCTGTTTTAGATTTGACTGTGACCCATCTATGTTTGTAATTTTGAGAGTTTTGATGTATCACATCAAATCTGCTTGTGCAAACCAGTATAAGAACAGGATACGAGCAGAAAGATTGTTTTTGCTCTTAACTTCATAGATTATTTCTAATAATCTATTTCTAATGTTTTGAGTAATAATCCTAAAAAACAAATCAAGGATGAGCCCCATTGGATGCAGATTTATGCATTAATGAGAAATAAACATTTCCTTCTTGGCAGCTTAACACATTTATATGAATATTCTTTTAAAGAACATTTGTTATTTTCAAAATGCTATGTCAAATAAATATTTACAGACTTAATGTGCACTGATTGCGATTTTTACTTCAGAAAACACATTCTTATTACAACACCTTGCTGAGATTAAAAAAAAAAAAAAGTACTGCTCTTTGTTCTGATTGTGCATCATTAATCAGGCCAAATCTCATAATGAATCAGAAATAAGTAACAATGCAGTCTTGATTTTTTTTCTTTTTATTTGTACTGGCAACAACAAAATACTTGTTTGTAGGTACGTCAACCTTTGAAACAACAACAAATGTAGTGTCCACTTCTCGCTAGTAACAAAAAGATATCTACAAAATGACAGGTACTTTAACGAAAAAAGGGTGAAAGCATTGCATGCAGGCATCACAGACGATAACGTATGTAAAGCCTTTGTTTCGCTCAGCAGGCACACCTCTAAACCATTATATGGATGCTTCCTGTGGCGCACGATTTGCCCCACATCCCTTCAGGGTTAAACCTGCTCTACAGCACAAATACATAGTTTAACAGATGGAAAGACATTTACAAAAGAGACTCGCAGAAAACTCAGAACCCTTTTGAATTCTTCACATGAAAAGGAAACATGAGCACTCGTGCTGACCCGTTGCAGATACACAAGCTCAGACTGGGGGAGGAAAAACTCAAATCTTTGGTACTTCAACAAGTCCAACAACATTGGCTGTTTTTCTGGAAAAAAAAGGCACTTTAAATAGTCAAATCTGTGTTTTCCACTGCAAAAATATGTAAACAGTACATAAAGGCACAAAGTGTGCATCAAGTATACCAGGAATTAAGTTAGAGGTACTTTAATTTACAAAACATGGGTTTACAATGGGAAATCCATGCACTGATTAGACAATACTGATGTTAAAATCATGTGCTCGAGCCTCATGACTTTCTTTCAGGAACGAAGCTGTGCCATGAACTAACGTCTGCTAGGAAAGCAGCATTTTTTTTGTCCTCCGGTGTCATTTTCTTGGAGAGATCACCACAAATGGATATTTTCAGAGGTAAGAAACAGTTACTTCTGTCTGTAAAGACTACAAGTTCAGTCTCTGGCCCATCACGAACACCTCAGCAGTCCCTCGCAAGGTAAAAAAACAGTACTGTTACAGTTTCTGGAATCTCTTCCAACTGATGCCCTTGAACTCTGCATACCTTACGAGGCAATCTCTCTTCCTCCATGGAGTCCAATCCCCCTGATTGTGGGTAAACAGAATGAAGCAGCTCAATAATCTTCATTCTCATTTGGTTCAAAATCAGGCACCACCTGATCTGTCGAGTGTCTGGTGCTGGAGTGCTGGACGAGGGATAGGTTGTTACAGTGGAGCCACGGGTGGAAGAGTATATCTCCAGCCTCAAGCCTCTCCGAGGGAGACTTCCTCAGCATGCAACACACAAGTGACTTAGCCCTGGGTGAAAGAGTCTCCGGGATGGTGAACGCACCCCTGCGAATTTTGCTGAACAGCGCTGTGGGTTCCACGTCCTGAAATGGATAACGTCCTACTAGCATGGTGTAGAGAACGACGCCAAGGCTCCATATGTCGGCAGCCTTCCCTGAGTACGAGTGCCGTGAGTTTAAGATCTCCGGGCCGACGTAAGCCGGGCAGCCATGTTTGTCTGTCAGCGAATCGTCATTCCCGTTTAGAAGACAGGAGTCCTCCAGGTTCTGCAAGACCAGCTTTGTTCTGAGGAAACAAAAGAGCATCTATCAGCCACCTGATAACTTCCTCCTGCGTTAAAAATACTAGAAGATATTTGCTAAATGAGCAAGACAAGGTAAAACCTATGCAAATCCTGCAGGTTGTAATTAGTGTGGATCTAATATTTTATACACTTTTAAAAAAATGCATCGTTTTATTTTTAAATTGCTATGTTTTAACTAATTTAACTATTTATTTTATATTAATCTTTAATTCATTTATACATTTAATATATTAGTTGATATATTTTTTTATACTATATATTTTAATTTAACAACACCTTTATGGAGTCATCTTGTTATACCTAAACAATGACTATAAAAATATTAAAATTCCGTCCAATACCAATAAGCCACTTATTATTTTTCTTATGTAAATAACCAATAGTCATTTTAAATACTACAATTAAATTTAGCAAAAAAAAATGGATATTAATTTTAAAATTTGCTAAAGATTACCTTTAACAATGTTATCAAATTATTAATGCTTTTTAAAAAAATATAGCATTTAGTTACCATTAAACAACTAGGGTAACTGAAAAAAATATGGGAAATGAGCATGTTCAAATTAAATTTAATACTGTGCAAAAACATATTTGTAATATTTGCTGGCGTTTAATATTATGCATCCCTACTACCAAGAGCAGATTTGACTTAATTAGCTAGTAATTAAAGAATGAAATACTAAGTTACTGACCTCTGTGGATCGGTGAACACGAACTTGCGCAGTTTAAGGTCTCTTAAAATGACGCCGTTCTCATGACAGTGCGCGACCGCGGCTGCCATCTGGCCAAACAGGCGCACTGCCTCATCCTCCTGCAGCCTCTTGCAGGTGCGCACATATGAGTGCATGTCTCCATAGTTACGCTCGAAGAATATGTACACGTTGGCCTCCCCGAGCACCAGCTCTGAGATCTTGCAGATGTTGCTGTGTGGAAGCAGACGTGTGTAGGGTGCGATGAACTCGTGATACTTCTTAATGGAAAACACCTGGTGGCAACATACCAAAACAAGATGATTATTGATCCCTCATTACATCAACAGAAACTATTTTAAATCCACTATAATGAAGCATCTATGCTCACCTTGCATGTGTACTCCTGTTCCGTGACCTGATGAACCGCTCTGAACGTCTGAGCTCCTTCTGTGGCCTCCAGCAGGATGTAGGGCCCAATACGTGAGACGTGGTGCTTATTTGACCCCGGCTCCTCAAGGCTCTGTGACAGGGGGCGAAGACAGGGCGCGAGACCCGGGGATGGAGGCTGGCTGAGTCTGCGGCGCTTGCATTTGAAGGTATCAGTGTTGTGAGAGTCCTCAAAGTCTACTCGCTTCAGTCGCAGTGGAGGTGTAGGAGTTGACAGGTTCATACTCATCTGTGACAAAAACAAGACAGGGTAAGTTCATGACCTTGTGACAGCATGACTTAACTACCATAAAGGCTGATTGGATGAAGAATGAAGAGTCTATGCACAAAGGTGAAAAGGAAAATTGATAAAAATTACAGCATTTGATTATTGCGCCACACTTCAACACTGAGTAACCGCGGGATAATATCTAACACTAACTAACTTAACAAGAATGGGAGGTTCGTTAATATTGTGTAATGGAAGTAGGTAATTTAAAACTGTTGAATGACTATGTGATGAGCAGCGTTGCTCTATCACACTGACTCAAGTTCTTTAAGAAATGCTGCTCGGCGCCTGTGAGTCATACAGCTTTTAAGTTATTACACATTCAAGCATACGTCATACAATGACGTAGCCTAGTTTCTTCCACTATACCATTTTAAACTAACCTTTTCTATTAAAAATAGTAGTATTTTTCGTTTTTGTTTAGAAGACTATTTTTAAACATTCTCGTGCGTGAGGTTTCGGAACTTGACCCAGGTCACGTCGGACTCGAACCTACATCCCCAGAGCGAGCGGTTTTTAGCATAAACGTAAACCACTACACCAATTTGTAGTGTAGTATTCTCATCTGAATAAACGATTTAAGTAATATGCTCAAAATGCTTAAGAGATATGATGTGCTATCCAAGCTGACAAGGTTCAAACAACATGCGCTGCATCACTTTCCATGTAAAGTTTAACCACAAAGCGTTTCTCAATAATCGTTTAAATGGGAAAGTTGATCAATAATTGAACTAATCTTAAGGACTCTTGGTTGGTTGTACTAAATAGTGATTCTAGAGGTTAATGTGACGCTTAAAGGTTTGCAGGACTTACCTCGCTGCTTAGACAAAGGACCCGCTCCTCTCCAAAACAGAACAATGAAAACTACAGGCGCACTTAGTTGTGTCTACTTGTCAGAGAACATTTCCACCGGGGAAAAACATACAATATTATGAAATGAGCACTGGGAAACTGTCAGCTGTTGTTAAATCTCGTCATAAGAAAGAAAATGTCGTCTCCAATGAATGCAGAATAAATATGAGTCAGTTTGAAAGGAGGCGCGTGCCTTATACAGTAGATGATTTGAAAAGTATCTCCGGCTTCAAAGTGTTTTGCAGTTATTCGTGCACATTTAGACTTTTTCCATGCGTACTCTGTCCTTTTCTTTGTCCTGGAGATTGAGCAGATTGATACTTGTGAGTCTGGCGGCAACACTAAGAGATCTTGAGTTGTTGGCACGGATGTCTTTGTTCCTTATTCCCGCTGAATGAACGCGTCCTGCATGGACAATATTTCCTTGGATCTTGATTTTCACTGTTGGTATAACGTCCTTTGGCGGTCGGATATAGTTTTAAATCTTTCACGGCGAGTATCGGACAAATAAAGCTTGATAAAACGTTGTTGGACGAACTTAACTGTAAGTTTTGCGATACGACACACAAGGAATTGTCCGAAGAAAGTTTAACTAGAGGACGCGACCGAATTGGTGACAGCACAGAAATGAAAAAGTAGTCCTTTAGTTGGTCTTTTGTTGCTGCCGAAATAAATGTCCTTTTAGTAATGTGATCACAAATCAGACGTGGACCCTCAGCCTGACCGTCTGACTGCAATCTCACTTCGGCTGGGCACGTCTAATATGCTCAGTATGTTACACCAGCCTGACTCGATGATGCTGTTCTTAGTAAGATTGCGACATCTTGGCTCCGCCCCTCGGGTCTGACGACATCTAGTATAGAGCTTCGCAATAGTACGCACTACTGTGTTGAAGTTTGCAAGGGGTGGATTGCAAACACAAAGCGTGGCGTTCAGTGGAAATGTTTAGGCAATTTTACAGAGTAAACACCGCTAATCTGACCACGACAACTTGTCGGTTTTCAAAAGCAGCGAATATGTCGTGCAGAAAGTGCTATCAATATAGCCTCCTGTTGAATTTCAACGGAGAGGGAAAATAACGCAGGGAATAAACGAAGTTATGTAATAGATCGTGTGAATATACATTTAAAGCGAGCGAAAACCGTGTTATACGCGTTGCTATGTATATACGTTGAGTTTGTTATTTTTGCCGTTGTGAAGATCAATGCCCCACCCCTGTGTATGACTCAATACCAGTGTTGGTGTTGCACATCAAATGTCTGTCAGGGCGACATGCAGGTAGATGACAGATATAGAGCAAAACACGAAATATGAACCTAAAAAAATAATATTCCACGGAGTTTGCATGTTTCTCTTCTCAGGTCTTCTCTAGGGATCTCAACAATGCCTCAAACTGTGTTCAAGTTGGCAGAGATACCAAAAGTCAGACATTTCAATATGAACTCAAACATTTTTCATTAAATTCTCAATTTATCTTTTACCACTTACCGTTGGTCATCAATTGACTTATTTTAGGTCTGTTTTATTCGAGGTGTTAAATGACATGAAACTCATTTAAACCTCCTTGATGTTAATTTCCTTTAAGGCATGTTCAGTGAGCTAATCTTAACCTTATTCCATGTTAGGTTTTGCAGCTGCATTTTGTGTTATTCAGTTTTAGTCTGTAATATTGCTGGTGTACTGGTTATTTAGTACACTGCATGTTTATCTCACAGATGACCTACGCTAAGCAGGTTGCAGCGACAAACCCTGTAATCTGAGGCAGGGTGCACCAGGCAGTCAGCAGGATGCCTCCACAGCGCTCATGGTTTCAAGTTGAGTCAGAGGTTTCATGCCTGTGTGTGGGTGGAAAGAGGTTTCCTGGGCTGTTCCACCATCAGAGGCCTGAGTGGGAGACCAACCACTCCTTAAAATGGAAACGTTTTTGCTGCACTGTGCGTTTTATCATTTATCTTGTACCTCGAGCCACCAGATGCAACTGTTCAAAATGCGCTAAATAGATGGATTGATATTCAGGGGATTTCTTAAAATGTAATCCTTCGGTTTAATAGCCATAGCTGAGTCACAACATTTTAATATCACCATCTGAAAGTTAAAAGTGTAGCACAGCTCCTCTGTGTGTTGACAGAGAGGGAATTGTTAGGATGAATATGACTCTATTTCCAAGAAATCTCCTTCCTCTCTGTGTCTACACAGATGTCACACATTCTGGATTGAGACATATTGCTACCATGGGAACAGGCAATGTCCTCACAAAGGCTCTGTCTCATCTTGATGGACACTAATGGTGGTTTACCGCCATGGAAGCACTGGTCCAAAGTGATCAGGAAGTCATGAATATCCTCCCTCCAGTTTCCACCAGCTGATGACAGCCTTTGGGCAAAAAGGGCACATTTGTTCTCTTTATATCTCAGTTGGTTTTGATTAAAGGCATGCTTACCTATTCATATTGGCTCTGCATCAGTTTTTCTCACACGCAGACACAATACACTCAACCACAGACACACGTCGCTGAATTAGCCTAGTTTACGAAAAGGGGCAGACCTGCACATCAAAGTCTAATTGGATTAGCTGTCTGATTGAGTGGGTTATGCTATAAGCTCCCAGATGTCTCTAGAGGACGTGCTACTTCCGCAACTAACTGGCTAATCTTGTAAGTAGCAATGCCATTAGCATAACAGAAACACTTAAAAGAGACTATTTGAATTTGTAACTCTTTCGGAAGGTAAGAGCAGACACAAATATGATCTTATATAGGCTACTGAACAATTTTAACATTTAATGATTTCAATTAAACTACAGAAAAGATCAACCCAGGTACTTTAAAAAAAAAAAAAAAAAAAAAAACATGCCTGTGGAATGCAAGTTGCTTCTCAAACCCTTTACACCAATTTTAAATTGAAATCTCTAGTGAGTGGTGCTAAAAGCAAGTTGAGTTATATCCAAAACAGATGAACATGAATTTGGAAATATTTATTGTGTTGGTTGTTGTATGTATTGTATTGCAACAGTTTGGAAATAAAATGTTCAGTGAGTGGCACTAAAGGCACATTCAGTTTTATCCAAAACTAAGTGAATTTGGCAATGTTTTATTACATCATTTGTTGTACATATCATGACAGTACAGAAACAAAAAGTCCCATGAGAGGAGATAATACTTTAGTGCGTTTGAAAATAGTCTACCACCTACAGTAAACTTTACCTCTAAAAATAGCTGATAGTGTTAACAAAAGTGCAATTGAGGATACATCAATGCCATTTTAGCCTGTTTCTATGATTATTTACACTGTTTTATCGTGACTCGTGTTCCACAATAGTTGAGCGCTCTGTATCACAAGTGTACCAGGTGAGCTATCGAGCAAGTTTACTATATCAGAAGAGCCATTCATATGCAGCTAGCTATGTAACACAAACTGTTTTAGTTGAAGTCATAACATATTTTTCAAGAAAAATAAGTCTTTATTAATTGATAAATTTCTGTGAAAGCATTAAAAAAAAATTAGGTAGAAACATGTTTTGCCAGTGAGGTTAAAAAAGGTGCTACAGTCAAGTTTAGAATATGATGAAATGTAAACTTAAAGAAACTCCTGAAGTAATTACTAACAATAGATACAGAGTGGTTTTGGGAGAGTATGGGTGGGTGATTCTCATTTTACTTCTCACCAAAATACTCTCCCATCAGCATACCAATTATACATCACAGAGCAGCAAGCGCTTAGAAGAGTATTAAGCAACTTGGACTAGAAAAGGATCAGAAATCAGCTCATTTCTGATTATTAGCCTATTGCTAAAAGGCCATGTCTGGAAGATTGTGTCACTCAGTTACAAGTTTTTTTTTAATGAAACCATCACATGTGTTTTAAAGAGAGACAGAAAGACAGCAGTCAGCAGGTTATTTCCTTTTTTAAGCCTCGCTCTGGATCATCTGCAGTGTTTTTGAAAGATTGTGAAAGTCTGAATTCCTCAGCTGTGAGCGGTCTCTCAGATAAACAAGTTACTCAGAGCTCTTAATGGCACATCGAATGGCTTTGCGCTCCTGTTTTGGGCTTTTCAGATGTCTTAAAGTGGCGTTAAGTGGCTTTGTGGGAAAAAAATAAAACAAACTGCATTTATAATATAAACTCCAAATGTTGAGTCATTTGATTCTTTCAAATTATTTAACGGTTTATGCTGTGTGTATTCAGGGATGCTCTTTATTCTGCTTAAGTTTCCACTGAGATCCTCTGTAAACAGACCTCCACCCTATCTTTCTAGATCACAAGTGTAAAGTGGCAAGTCTTTTCATTTCCAGCTGTTAAGCGTTCTCTGTGTAGTTGGGGCCAACAGCCCTATCTGATTTCAAAGCTTAAATGTGTATTGTGTGTGTATTGACTTTATTGACCTCTTAATGGCTCATTAAAGGATCCACAAAAGGATGAGAGAAATTATTTTCTAAATATGGCTATAACCTTTTTTTCGTTCTTTGCTAATTAACAGTCTTTACATATTTTATGTGTTTAAAACAGTTTTTGAATAGGTCTAACTGAAGCATTTACATTTGTATACATGGAGTATAATTAGCATGATAAGCTTATTTGTATGTTCGATATATAAGACATTTTTTACTGTGACAAATAGATACTATTACAGAAATATTAATATAAAGAATATGTAAAACAAAAAATAATGCATATGTATATACATGTATGTGACCTTGGTCCACAAAACCAGTCATAAGTCGAACAGGGATATTTGTAGCAATAGCCAACAATACATTGTATGGGTCAAAATTATCAATTTTTCTTTTATGCCAAAAATCATTAGGATATTAAGTAAAGATCATGTTCCGTTAAGATATTTTGTAAATTTCCTACCGTAAATTATCCAAACTTAATTTTTAATCAGTAATATATGTTGCTAAGGACTACATTTGGACAACTTTAAAGACGATTTTCTCAATATTTAGATTTTTGTGCACCCTCAAATAGTTGTATCTCAACCAAATATTGTCCTATCCTAACAAACCATACATCAAGGGAAAGCTTATTTTAAAACATAACCCTTATGACTGGTTTTGTGGTCCAGGGTCATATATATACACTAGTCAACATTTAAATTTCATCAAAGTTGTCCTAAAACCCAAAACCAAAATGTATTCTTGTCTTAGGACAACTTTGATTAACTTCTTTGATCCACTTCAGATGTTAACTACTATGTATATTTGGTTTATTAATATATTTATTTATTTAATTATAGATAAGACATTGTTGCTGAAATGTTCCATCAGGCTGAAACAGGATTTAGAGTGAAACATCAACACAGTGCTGACTGAAATGAACAATGCTCACAGGTTTATTACTAATGACCTCTTGAATGTTTATATTGCTTGTTCCATCCAGCCGTCTGTTGACTGTAACCACCAGGTCTGGCTGCTCTGGAAGATTTTGTCCTTTTAAGCCTTTGGTCTCTTAATCACTAAGCTATTTTGGCAACAGCTGTTCTGAGACCTGAATAAATTGAATACTTCCGTCTGGACTGGGCTTTGTGTCTCTCTATCTCTCATGTAACACCCCCATTAACCCACCCCCACCCCCCATCCCCTTCTCTCTCTCTTTCTCTCTCTCTCTTTCTCTCTCTCCCTTGAGCACTTGCTGCTGAGCTTTAAGGAAACAGTTCTGACTTGTAGTCATGGGTGTCATTTGTTTTAAATGGGCAGCAGTGGCGGTCTTTGTTTGCTTGTAGACCTAGACAAGATAAGATGTGACCAAATAATGGTTTTAAAAATATGATTTTAAGCTACTTTGTAATTAGTTTTGCATGACATGAGAGTGATTAGATTATCTACAATCAAAATCAAAAATCAAAGTATTTATATATTATATTTGAATGTTTATTTATATATATATATATATATATATATATATATATATATATATATATATATATATATATATATATATATATATATATATATATAATATGTAAATAAATAAATAAATTTTAGGGTGTACGTGCAGTTTGAATGATCACAGCACTTTAGCTTGTAACCCAAGCTAGCTGACACAGTGATCAAACTCTAAAGTTTCGAATCTAAACATAGGTGCGGACAGTCTGTAATCCTGCTAGAAGTAGTGTTACAGCATACCCGTCAGGCTAATAGTAGATTGCATGATATACACGGATGAACATTTGAATATGCAACATGATTAAAATCACTATGGAGATAATTAAAGCAACGTCAAATGACACATGCACACACCCGTTTATATATTGTTCACTCTGGACGATTTTAGGATTTCTTCCTTAACAGAGGACATCAGATCTTTCGTTTGAAAGAAATCTTTCTTGCTTAAGAGGTAGTGAGTTCACTTGACTGATTTTTTTTTGTGCTGTTTGTTAGACGTTAAATATAATTGAAAAGCTGCTTCTCTGTATCTGTTGCTTATTCTAAATATAAAGGGCACTGTGTTGTTTATTAGCTTTCTGTGGCTTTCTCCACTTATGTGTACCAAAAAGAGCTTCTAAGAAAATCGAGATGGTGTCTAATCTTGTGAGTGGGTCGAAACTGGTGTACAGCATGTGGTGGGTGTATGTGTGAGAGAAAGCTTAATTTATTTTGATCAGCCTGTCTGTTATCTCTTTTCTGTTTCCTAGTAGTCTGATAACAGCATTTACAGTTAGTTAGTTGCACTTTGCAAACGTCATCCAACTTAAGGGACACTAATGTCGGGGCCATTTCCATATAGTCTTAATCTTGAATTGCTCGATGATAATAGCAGAATTGTAATCATGGTAACTTTTTGTTTTATCAGTTTAGACCCTCAACCATTAGGTGAACAGTTCTAAATGCCATAAAAAGTTTTATGTACCGTTGGATTCATTGTGAATCACAAATATAGGCCTGTAAGTATTATGATTACGAAGGTTTTTAGTAGACCTGCTGAACTTGCAAACAGACTGAGGTTGCATTATAATTTGCTGAGTCACTGAGGTAGATTATGGTTTCAAACAGCTGAATTACTGCAATAAAACCAATAAACAAAAAGAACTGAATGCCTGTATGCTTGTTTCACATTCTTGGCATCTATCTTTTCTAAAATTAAGACCGTAACCATGCCTTGAACAGTAATTCAATTATTTGATGAAATAATTGTTTTATTAAATAATTATTTTAAATAAAATAGAATAGTCGTAAATAGTTGTTTTATTAAATATTTTGAAATTATTAAATAGTTTAATGAATTAAATAATGAAGTACTTTAAATGTATTTAAGGGGATAAAAAAAAGAAGAACAGTAAAAAATAAGATTTTTTTTTTTGTAAAGTAATCAATTTGAATTGTTTGCAAATGTTTTAGTTTTGAAATACGCATACATTCACTCTTATTGCCTAATGTCAAATGCAAAATGGCTAAATGTTTCGTGCTAAATTTTCAATTTAAAACATAAAAAATGTACAAAAAAAGTAGTAGTTTGGATCATATGTTGGTTGTCCCCTCAAGGTGGTTATTGGTCCTGTGTATGGTGGCAAATCGTGGTATCAGCTTCAATTTGATTGGATGTAATATCACGTATAAGAAATGTGACACAAAAGTACCTAATTGATTAACTTCCCATTCTTCTGAGTAGAAGGTCTCTATTTAGAGGAAATTTATGAAAGACGATTACTTAATCTTCCAGCAGACGACACATCGCTTGCCTCAGCAGTTTTCTCAAACTTTCTCAACGCAACATTAAGTCCTTCTACATTAATGCTGTGGTGATATGTAAGCGAAATAACCGAAACTCTCCAGAGAAACAGAGATGTTTTGAACTTTATTTAGTATATCAGACAGGGGGCGAAACAACAGTGGAAAGTCATAACTGTGCTTGTTGAGTCATTTTAAAAGTGTCATACATTTTCTGTGGTATGACCTATTTTTGTAGGTTTCTGTTAGCTGTACTTTTTAGACATTTTTAAATATACAATACATTCTTTTTTTATTTTAATTGCAAAATATATAGATTTATTAATTGAGTTGATTACACTTAAACCCATATATGGCGTGAAAATCCCTCAAATTAATATAATTTATATATGTTTAATATAAAGAAAATATTAAATAGACATGAAAAAAGGTGTCTCTTTGTCTCTGAATGGTCAGTAGTGGCATTTCCTTATATTCCCTATGATCTATAGCATTGCTATAGACGAATCATTTCACAGAATTAAAAAAAAAAAAAAGAGTTTTAAGCCATTAACCAAACCAACTTACAAAGTGAATCACTACATAACAAACTTTAAGCAAAATTTTAAATTCAGTCAAAAAGACAAAGGTACAAGACTGTGTATCTAAGGACTTTAATGAGGGAAAGAACTACAATCCCATGAAGCATTCCAAATGACATAATAGAAAATAAAATAAAAACTGAGAAATATAAAGCTTTTGAATTAAATGATTATTATTATTTAGAAACTATATTTTATGTTTATTGCCAAATATGTGTATTATGCAAATACATAAATAGAGTGAGATTTACATAGCCTACTTTTGTGTGATTCTCTGATTGGTGGAGACTTCTCTGCAGAATCATGGGTAATGTAGTTTTTCACCAGGAATTCCACTTTTAAACACAATATATTACTCATAAAACACCTTGTAACTCACAGTAGGTCTGTCTATAAGATACTGTTGAAAATTAATATCCCTGTGGATAAAATGAATGGATTTTTTACTGTCAAAACCAGAATGTTGCACTCTGAATGAGAGAGTAAAGAAAATCTGATTTGTTATGATAACATTTGCTCCAATAGCAAAAAAAAAAAAAAAAATGCATTCACATGACTTTCCAAAACAGGAACAAATTAAGAGAGATCAATTATGGCAGGCAAAAGAGGCTGGAAATGCATCATCACTGTCTGTGAAATGTTCATCAAACTGTCTTTGAATGCAAGAAACATGAACGTGGTCTGTCTGTTTCAGTCTTGAACTGTGTGCAAGTCAGAGTTCATTGTTAATTAAGATTTTTTATCTAATAATGAAAAAAAAAATTAATCAAACCAATATTACCATGTTGGCAACATTCCATAAGGTTTTCATAGTTATGTAAAGTACAATTAGGGACATAAAAGTCCTGCGATCAAGATAATTGGTGTGGTATATGCGGTAAGGTTTTCCTTGAAATCACACAGTCTTGCCAGGGGCACCTCCATGTTTCTGTTTCCTGCAGAAAGCAAGACATGAACTCAATACAGAGTTGAAAAATCTAACAATGTGTTCTCTCTTCAATCCTATAGAAGAGCAAGCACATGACTGTTAAGAAACTGCTCTTTTGCAGAGCACAGGCGTGGGATATTCTTGTTGTCAGACTCTTGGATGAGTCATCCATGGTTTCTATACTTTCTTTCACGAGGCATTTAAAAACTTCATACTTTCAGTTCAATACATAACAAGTACAGTACATTATGATTGTTTTATGAAGCTACAGACCTCAGAATGATCAGTTTCTTTTCATTGTGATCCCAGTGTAATATTTCATATAGCTTCATATGGAATCAATACAATTACTTGTTTTACTGTAGATATAGCAGGCTTTCAGCAGTAGTTTCCACAAAACTTGTCTAGTTTTTATCATATTCGGCTGCTTTTATGAGCCATTGCTGCAAGGCTATATTGAGCGAGACACATTGCAAATTCCATCCCACTCCCAGACACGTAAGCAGCTTTTTTGAGTCAGCTCTGTTTCTCTCTGAATCACATGCCTTTCATAATATATGTGATGAAACCAGAGGCCAAATGGAATGAGTCAAACATTGCTTGACATTAAAGTTTAGAGAATGACAGCAAAAGAAGGTGAAGAGAGAAAGAAAGTGTAAAAGTTTATGCTCAATTCCCTCGACTGGAGAGGGAAGCTGCTGTTGTTGTCACAGTTACAGCCCTGTTAAACCCCACCGAGATGAGAAGCATGAGAGGCTTTCACTAGCAAGCACTTCATCATTAATTGCCATTGTCCCTCAACACTTTCTCTTGTGTTTTCCCTTGCTTCCTCATGCAGCTGGGCAAGAAACAAAAGTGCGGTCTTTTCCTCATTATGAAATTAATTCAAAATGTTTGAAGTTTATTTTGGAGGATTTAAACATCAACACATTTACCACAGAGTGTGTTTTTTAGGCAATGCCAGCGGTAGGTTGACTTCTATTTTTTTCTGACTGTACTTTGGCATTAATTCCAGTCTGTGAGACCACAAAGGTTTAGCACAACGTAGCTCATGTGATTTACTCTTCACACCCCGGGTGACCAGCATTAGTGGAGAGAGAGACGCATAGGGAAGGTGTGGCTCAGCGGTTACTGTGATGAAAGCAAGAATTCTTTTGTAGTGACATTACAAAATTTGGAAAGTTGTACTAGCTTAGACAGCATTTTCCATTGGGAGTCCCTTAAAAATCCTGTTTGTTTTTGTAGAATTGTTTCTTAATCAGCATAAATTGGGTTTCCATGCTAGATTTACTGATAACACTTTACAATAAGGTCATGTTAGTTAACATTATCAACAAAGAATTAGCAATATATTTGTTACGGTAATAAAGCACAACTGTTCATTGTTAGTTTATGTCAGCTCAGGTCCATCACAAAATATTAACAGATACAACTTTTGATTTTCATGTTAATGTTTAACCTTGCCTATAATTAATACATGCTTTAAAAGTATTTTTCATTGTTAGTTTATCTTAAATAATGTTAGCAAATGAAACCTTAATGAGACAAAAACAATATGCCACTAAAATATTAATAACAAAATGTTAATAAATTAAGACTTTTCAAATATTTTTGCATGAAAAAAATAATGCTTGAGTGCAGTCTAGACAGGTTTCTGGCCTTAGCAAAAAAAAAAAGTCTCCTTGCCACCATTAAACATGATAACCAAAGATGCTGGGAAATTAGAGAAGAAGTGTTAAAACAAGGAACGAGCTTGGCAGCTTTTCCGTTTCTTTCTCACTTTTTTTTTGTGGGTGGTTTGGTTTTTCAGAATGTAGGGAAACCACGACTTCTGCTGTGTGTATTTAAGCATCTGACACTGATGCGCCCTTGAAAGGGATTTTTTCTGGCTATTCATGTTCTGTTTCTGGACATATTCATTTGTAAATGTAGTATTGCAAAAGAAATTCTGCTGTATTGCTGAGCTAATCCACAGCTTTCATTGTGAATTGCGAGCTTGCATTTTATTAGTACAGATATCTGATCTATTAGCCTTTGCTACTGACCATATAGTACAACTGCAGAGGAATGTTTGGGAAGTGACCAGATCTTGTCAATGGGAACCCAGGAGACAGGGCCGGGACAGCAGTCAGGACTCAGGATACAATTATCAGGCTTTCCAGTTCAGACAGGCCCATCCTAGAGTACAAGGATTTCCTCTACGGCTGCACTTCCACAGTGGGAAACAGGAAGCAAGGAGCCACAGAGTCCTTTAACTTCTTTAGGCCTGTATACATTCACTCCTCTATTTTCAAATATTGCTCATTATATCTGTAGTGAAAGTTAAAAACTATATCTAACCCAAACAAGTTAACCACAAACACATTGTGCCAGGCATGTACATTGTCTCTTTCCTGGAAAAGCAGAAAATCAGGCTTGAGTGCTGTTTTAATCACATCATGTGCGATCAAAACAAAACTCAAGATAAATTTCTGGTTTTGCCCCAACATTTGGCTGGCATCTTAGTCAATGATTGATAGATGTTTAGTTGATACCATCACGGAATGATACATGGGTACTTTCCAACTCAGAAAGGTTTCGGTTTCAGAAACTAAGTAATTGTTTGAAATGTGTCTTCCCTTTAATTACAAATGAAACAAGATAAAGTGGTAATTTAGCTTGTGATTTGAGTGTAGCTCTCCTCCTCTATATGGCAGCGTGTCTTTGTAAAGTTTTGGCGCTCTGCTCTTGTTTATTTTGGTATCTGCGGAATGTCTTCCTGCCATGACATTTCAGTGTTATCCTGCCGGCCAATCGAGAGGAAGGAGGGGAAGGATGTTGTTTGTACTTATATCTGTATGTGAGATAGATAAATGATACACAGCTCAGACATCTCAGGCAAACATTAGATTATCTAACATACATCCTTGTGTCTAAGAGCATTTCAGATGTTTTCGACATTAAAGTTATGCATTTGTTAATGAATACAAATTATTATATGTAGTATTATTTTTATTAATGTATTTTTATTCATTCATTCATTTAAATTATTACTTTTATAAAACAATTACATGCTTAATACTGTTTTATGTTGAATGTAGTGCTGTCAAACAATTAATCGCGATTAATCGCATCCAAAATAAAAGTGTGTGTACTGTGTATATTTATTATGTATATATAAAGATACACATATACAGTATATATTTTTTTAAATATTTACATGAATTTACTTTTTTATATTTATATTAATATAATTTATATTATATATAAATATATTTAATATAACATATATTTTTCTTAAATATATACATGCATGTGTGTGTATTTATATATACATAATAAATATACACAGTACACACAATATATAGTTTAAACAAAATCTTTTTTATTTTGGATGCGATTAATCATTTGACAGCACTAGATGAATGTGGTTCAACATAAAGATGATCTTTTTTATGAATCTATAACTGAATACCATCTTAGAGTTCATGTTTCTTGGCATATGGAATACTTTTATGACATTTGGTGCTTTTCTTTTTTTTGTGTGTCCGTTTAGGAGCTTGACAGCCATTGGTCCCCATCTACTTTCATTATACGAAAGAGTGCAGCTTGTACGTTTCGCTAAAGTTCTCATTCTGTGTTCTACTTAGGAAAGAAGCACAAATGGTTTCGGAATGACATGAGGGTGAGCAAATGATGACAGAAATTTTATTTTTGGAAGAGCTAATGCTTTAAAGAGACTCCAAGGACACAATTGTTTTTACAGTTTTCACATTTATAAATAATTTGTTTACTATATGTTAGTCTATGCCTGCTGGCTAAGAAGATGCTTGTTATGATTTATGTTATTTTGCATCACCTCTCAACTCTATTATAGTATTACAGAAGGCTTTTATCATCCTTTCTCCAAATGTAACCGAGGCTCAGCAGTATACAAAGACAGCTTGTTAGCTTAGGGTTGTGGCAGCAGGCTACATTGTATCTATCTCTGATGAAACTCTATGTAACACTTCACGGTGGTATTTATAATACTGAAGGTCTTACTTTCCCGTTCTGTCCTTCTCCATCTCTCTTTCTCTCTAATCTTTCTGTTCTTGACTCACTCTGTAACTTTCTTTCTTGCACTCCCTGTCACTCACTGAATGATTCTGCTTTTCCCATTGCAGCTCATCAAAATTGCATGCTTGTGACATCTGAGCGGGTTCACGCTCTCAAAGACATACTTTTTCCAGTGCAGTGCTCCAGCTGGGAAAAAACAGAGCATGCCTTGTATGATGCAATCCAAATATCATCATATCAGTGAGATTAAAATGATAGTGACAGGGACTATCAACAAAACATGAAAGGATCTGCATTTCTTTGCCATTAGCAGGGAAAGATAGTCGCCAAAATTGCGAGGCCTTTAAGAAAAAGTTTCCTCCCAATTATATGACTTTCAAAAGTTGCTTGTGAAATCTTTATGGAAATACCACACGGTTTTAATGGTGCAAATATGTGTGCTGTGTAGAATCCTGTTTCCAGGATATTGTCTTCCTAGTAATTTCCTCATTTCAACCAGAGCGGTTTCACAATGAGCTGTCAACACACATAAGCAGAGGTGGATGTGAAGGTCTAACATGTCCATAATAAACCCTGTGCAAATGCCTCTTTCAACTTTTGACCCAGAGAACACTTACCTAACACTGACCTGCAACTGAATAAATGCTTTTTACCACCATGACAAAACAACTAATTAACTTATAGATGTTATGCATGATGCACTATTAAAGGGATAGTTCACTCAAAAATGACAGTTCAGCCTCACTCTAATGTTGTTCCCGACCCAAGTTTTTATTTTTCTGTGTCATCACAAAAATTTACAAGTCACTTTTTTATTGTAGTTACAGAAAATAGGAACTGGATCCTTCAAGCTTCAAAACAAATGTACAATTCGTAAACATTGTGTTGTCCAGTTCATGGATTATGTGTTTTGTTTGTTTGTATGTTTTTTTCTTTTCAACTTATTGATTTTAGTTCACAAAACCACTCTGACTTTTTTTAATCAGACAGTGCTTCCTCTAATGAATATGTGTAGGGAAGCTAAAGCAAAGGCTAAGAAATTCAGTGACCAACAACTTAAATTTGCATCTTCGCACAAAGCTTGTATTTGTTATTATAGTTATATGATATCTGTCATATGATACTTTTATGATATTTTTATGATGCTTTTGCAAAAATTTTTAAAAACTATTTTAAAAATTATTGCTACATTATTAAAGTATTTTTAAAGTATTTATTATTTTATTTGTATTTATATTTGCTTTTATTTTTGTTTTTCATTTTCATTAAGTTTTAATCATTTTATGTGCTTTTTCATTTTTATTGTCAGTTTTTTTATATTTCTTTTTAGCTTTAATTTTTATTTGAGTTTATTTGAGTCATTTTAGAACTCCAGCCTAAATGTATTTTATTGAAAAAAAATTACATTTTAAATGATTATTTTTTATTTAATTTTAGTTTACAAGGTTACATTTCAAAGTTAAGTATTTCAGTCATTTATAAAAAAAAAATCATTTAAAATTAAGTATTTCATCAAACATTTTATTATTTTATTTTATTTATTTTTTATTTCATTTTATTTTATTTTTTCCAACTAACATATATATATATTTTTAATAGCTTCAGTTCTATTAAACTATAAACAATGCTGATCTGGAATCTCCAGTTCCCATTCATTGTAATTATGTTAAAATACATTGACAAGGAAATTCCTTTTATATTTCACAGAAGAAATGTCATAATGGGTGAACAATTCCTTTAAAGCCAATCATCTGTTCCCATCGCCATTTGGAATATTTGATGGCAGGTTTGTGTATGACCTGTCAACTCTGCTTTGTTTTTCCCAGCCTGATGTGTCGACATAGTTCCTGTAGGCAGTGAGAAGGTTGAGCAATCCCAGGGCCATTGTGTAACCCTGCCCTTCTCCCTCTCAGGTGCGATCTCCCTCCCTCTCTCTTTCGGTTCGTGCCTGTAAGTCAAGCTCCTCTAGACACGCGAGACATGCGGCTAGCGGAGGTGAGGTAATGCTGTGTACATACAGTGTATCCAGCCCCCGGGGGCTTAGCAAGGGAGGGGGAAGGCTTTCACAACCGACGGTCTTTGGATCTCAGAAGCTTCTGCTCAGGAGGTCACAGTAATAATGCCTTGACTGTAAACAGAGGGCAATACTGGATTTAAGCGAATGAGTTGTAATGGTTGTCATAGAATTAGACAGTCAGAGAGAGAAAAAGGCATGAAGGAAAACTTGAGGGTGAGACACTGAAATGAAAAAAAGATTAATGAAATTATTATATATAGCTACACACGTGCTATTATTTGTAAAATTGAAATTTGCACCGTGCTGGAATGCCCTACTTTCAAATAGCAGTGTGACATTTTTAAAGCCCAAAAGTACTTGCAAATGACTTGCTGTACAGTATGTCAAACTAAAAAGACCTCTGAGTGCTTTGAGTGAGAAAGTGTGCGTGCATTCTGTCTGATGACACAAGAGGCAGATATCACTGTACAATATGTGATCATATGCAATTCCAGGCAATAGCACTGTCTCTCACTGCAATAAAAGTGGGCCCGTCTTTAACCATGCCGTAACGATCTGCAATCACTGTGCAACGATGACCAACAGTGGAATGCTTACATCTCCGCACACTCACGTAAACTGAGCCAACTTGGATGAATGAAGGAGGGTCAGTCATGTGGTAAACGTAACAACAGGGAGAAAAAGTGCTTTTTAAGTGATTGCATGGGAGTTGCAGGATGTGAGTCAGGTGATACTGATGTTGACACTGTTAGCAACTGATGCCGATGTGAAGTCACATGGGTGCATGGCTCTTAACAGTGTACAACTGAGAATCAAAAAGTTGATTTGAGTTCAGTGAATCTGTGAATCATTTCACAGGTTTGAGTGTAAAAATTCTAAGCATGCAAAGCAGCAGGTCTTGTAAATGGTGTCTGTGACACAGATTGTTACTGGTTACATTTTTCATTTAACATGACAAGTTCCTGCAGTCCCTGAAAATCAAACTCATGACCTTTGTGTTGCTTGCAATGCTGTACTCTTTGAGCTACAGAGCTATCAGATGAAAACTCAATAGAGAAGGTGATTTTAAGTCAATTATCTACCCTAAAAGCTGATAGTTATGAAATACATTATCAAAATTATAATATAAACTGATAACATTTTAATATTAGTTAAATATTTTTTATAATATAATATTATTTATGACTACTGCAGAGCTACTGTTTTTAATGACATGAGCTCCATTCCAAAACTTAGTGAGCCGCAAGGTTTTAGAAGAGAACAATTGTTTACTTAGCTTTTGTGGGAAAGTGAAGCAATAGCAGGAGGTAATTTAGACAGTAATTTACACAGCACAATGTACACAAATCTCTTTCTGTTTTTCACGGCCCTTTTAGGTCGCTCCTGTGGTTTCCAGAAAAAGGAAGTATAAAAAAAACATTCAGGGTTTCCCTTCTTCTCATGAACAAAGCCTGAACAAGCTTTTTTTTTTTTTGTCTCAGAGTGAAGTCTTCACAGTGATTGGTATTCCCCTATCAAGACTGACAAGTCTAAATCTGGCTGGCTTAGTTTAGTGGTTACATTCACTGGAAAAAGTTGCATAGGAGTTTTATGTGGGCTGCTGTTTGAACCTGTCAGAAAGCATTAGTCATTCCATGAATCGCAGTGTCATAATAGTGGATTAATAATCATACCTTTGGGTTGCTCTCTGGCTTTTTCATGACCCTAGTTGACCTCCATTGCAATTTGTGGCTATTTTATTGAATTTTATTTCCTGGAGCATCTCTAAAATTACCCTTTAACTGCAGCTCAGTAGATTCTTTTGGCTCAGGGTTTGCATTCATGAGCGAGTGAGCGAGTGAAAATTCAAATCGCAGACACTGTTTGTAACAGTCTCATGCTTTGATTTATTGGCTTGTTTTGTTTCTAAGATTGTGCTTTCCTTCCTGAAGATGGCAGTTCGTGATTTGTGCAGATTTGCCCCAATGTATGAGTCATTCTAGAAGCATTTGTGGAGACCTCGCTGTTGCTATATGAACAATCTGTGGAGCACTAAAGGCTTTGAAATGTCATATTAGTGTAGAATGTAGCATTGCTGTGTTCGCCAACACACTTGCTTTCAGTTGACACATGCTTTCAGTTGAGACAGTATACACATACCGCCCAAAGGCCTCTTCATGTGACTCAAGTTGAAAGTGACATAGGAAAGACTTTGTGTAGAGATACAGATTAAATCAGTTTATCTCACTTTTACACATCATTTGATTCCATGCAGGGAAACGCATCTTCTGATGCATTGTTTTTTTACACGCAGCAGTATTTTTTTGACCTTGTTTATGGTGATTTCCCTTGACTCTGAAATGACATTAGATGTATGACATTGTATGAGTGAGTCATTGACTCATTTACAAAAAAAAAAAAGGAATATTTTAGGAATTTTCATTTAGGTACAAAACCAGACTGTTTATGAGAGAGTCATTGAATACTTTGCCCAACCAATTTATTAAAAACACACTTTGTTTCTAAAATTAAAATTAAACAGGATTAACTGTTTTATTGGGCTTTTTTTATAAAAGCAATATAATACTCACAATCTTTCAGTGAATCTTCTTTTTTTAGTGCAAAGAATATTTAAATAATTTCAAGAACCTTTTTCCACTATAAAGAACCTTTTATGCAATGGAAGTTTCTAAGAGGAAGTGTACAGGTCAACTGTCTTCATATAAAGTCACAAAAACTGCAAAGAATTGCTTCTACAGGAAAATATATTCTGAGAAGTCACCACAAACGGATTTTTGTGTGAGATCTTGTTACTGTAGGGTCCTTGCGAATGGGTTTTAGAGAGCATTTGAAATCATTCTATCACCTAATAATTTTTCTCAGAGGCTAATTTGTCAATAAAGCACTGGTTCCCTTCCAGGAAGGATTATTTTTCTCATAGTGACCTTGAAGAGCCTCCAGTAAATGCACTGATGTCTCATTGACTGCTCAGCCCATTGAGGATAATGGATCTTTATGCATGTCTGTCCATTTAGGGTATCAGATTTCCTGTGTGAACATGACTGATGAAATAGTATGCTTTGCTAGGAAGAAGGAAATAAGATAAAGCATATCGTCTAATGCCAAGCACATACTACAAGACTGAAGTTTGTTCCGTTCACATTTAAAGACAGTTTGTTAAGTCATGTTGTGCACTTTACTAAACAAATCACTATGCAATCCAGATGTGGTTACTATATGATTCTGATATTCATTTTTATACACACACACATATATTTAAGGGATAGATGATGGTTTTACTGGTCATTTATTTTTATATATGAACATCTTCACACATATAATATTTTTATAATAATTTATTTTTATATATTGATTTATTCAAAAATACAATGATTTGAATACACCCCTATGATTTATTCATGTGTGTGTGTATGTGTGTGTGTGTGTGTGTATAATTCTATATAATCCAACATATGATAAAATGTCTTTTAAAGTGCAATTAAATCTTAAGGAAATAAGGTAAGAGGAAGAGCTAGAAAAAGGAAAAGATTTGATTAGTCCAGGAAATCATAAAATTAAAGAGGAGGAAACTAAATTAGGACAGGGACAACAGATACATATTAAGCATATGCTGAAATTCGACCAAAATAAATAAATATGAATATGTATATAAAACAAAACAATTCCTGTTATACGTATTTCTTATATCATTTTCTTTATTCACCATGATGATTTAATAGACAGGATTTTGTCCGTGTGTGTGTGTGAAGGGGCCAGTGTTTACACATTCCGTTCCAGGCTATTAATAAAGAAGCTTTGTGTTTCCCATAGTGGGAAGCTGAGCAGTCTACACTCTCACTGTGTCATAGAAGGTTGACTGTGTGCAGTACGTCAAACTTTGACCCCATGGATGTGTTGGACTTCCTAGTTTCCAGAGCACAACGGAGACTTACCCAATCCATTTATCACCCATTGAGGCTTTGTAAACATTGCACAGAAAAGTGCATAAAAAGGTAGCTGACCTGAATAATTTATCACATTTAGATTGCGAAGCAACGGCTGGCATCAGCTGCAATTCCCAATGCGTTTTTACAATTCTTTGACAAAGTTCCTTTGATTGTGTTAAAAAGACATTCCAGTCATGATTTTGGGTTGTGAATATACTGCAATCACTGGGGCAATATGATGACAGTATTGCGAGAACTCAGCTTGTGACCTATCATTAGACAAGAGAGTCATTTGGTAATGTCTGTCTGCTATATTTTCAATACAGACCCATCTGTGGGGCAAAGCAGAGATGCTAAACTCACCATGCTTTCCTATCCATCACCAGCTATGATTATTTATGCACCCAAATAATCAGTTTCTTTTCAGATTGATGACTCAACTAAAAAGCCTTCTTGTATACATCTCGATCAATCCGACTGAGCTTGATCTGAATTAAAAAGATACCTTGCGCACATGTGCAGTGTGGTGGTTCGCATGTTACATGCATTTTTACATCATACACAAGTGTACTGACAATAAACTTAAGCTTAGATATGTCATCAAGGCAAAAAACATTTTTATACTTGTGGTTGTTCTGATGACATCTGTGGCTTTCACTGTTTCTAAGCGTCTGAGCGTCAGAAATTTCTTGTAAATTTCCAAATTCATTACAAAGAAACAGCAAGTTACATGCTGAATTAAAGGGTGGGCTCAGTAATTTTCAGCAAGTATGGTTATAATAGTATTTAGCAGTGTTGTAAACCGTAGTAGTAACTGAACAATGAATATTATTTATGGAGTCAATATAATATCACATATATACGCAAAAAAATAAAGTTTTGCAAAGGAAAATAAAGTTTTGCAAACAAAAATTAAAGTATTGAGGAAAATAATTTTGCTTTTTGCAAACAAAAATAAAGAATTGCAAAACATAAATGATTACCGCGCGAAAGCAATGATTTTGCAATACATATTTTCCATGGTCATATCTACAATTTTATTTGCAACACTGATTTTATTTTGCGCGTCAGTCTAGTTTGAGCTTGCGCTGCAGTTTTTCCTGTGCGCTTCATTTTTCTGCGCGTCTCGCTTTGTGGCGCTGTTTTGACGTGGGGGTGGAGTCAAGGGGCAGGGGCGTGTACAACATGCCTCCCTGGAAATGACGTCATCGGCCCGAGACGCAGCTCACTGATCCAGGTACTGTCATGATGAGCAGATGCATGCGAGTGGATCGCTTCCTTTTATTCACTAGCATTAAAACATGCATGGTTTCGTTTTATTAACTTTATTAACAAATGTATATGTGTATTAGCAGCGTTTGCTCAAGTTAAAGAAGTTGTTACCATGCACATCTATTGTTTATTTCTCTCGATGTGCAGTCTTTTACTGGCATAAAGTTGGCTTGACGTTGGACGTTCGATATTCGCAAATCTAGGGACTGTCTCTAAAGTTACATGCGAAACTACTATACACTTCTCTAACGTCAATAGCATGCAAGGAGAATGACTAACGGTCATGAAAACAACTGTTAACTGTTCATCCAGGTGTCAACTATAATGCACACCTTTTATATTTTTTTGATAATTATTAAAATAAACTGTAAATCATATGTAAAATATTGCTACTTTTCATTACCAAATGGACGTAAACACTAATTTAAAGCTCAAAAGCTCAAATGAAAAATAGCAATATTTTACATATGATTTACAGTTTATTTGAATAATTATGAAAAAATATGAACGGTGTGCATTATACTTGACAAGAAGATGAACACTTTACAGTATGTTTTATGAAAGTGAGTCATTCTGTTCAAATGCTATTGAGCTTTAAATTTGTATTTAAGGGCATTCGGTAATGAAACGTAGCAATATTTTACATATGATTTACAGTTTATTTGAATAATTATGAAAAATATGAATGATGTGCATTATAGTTGACACCTAGATGAACACTTTATAGTATGTTTTATGAAAGTGAGTCATTCTGTTCAAATGCTATTGAGCTTCAAATTATGGCATATTTTAATTTTTGAGCCCATTCGGTAATGAAAAGTAGCAATATTTTTTTTACATTTGATTTACAGTTTTATTTTAATAATTATCAAAAAATATAAAAGGTGTGCATTATAGTTGACACCTGGATGAACAGTTAACAGTTGTTTTCATGACTGTTAGTCATTCTCCTTGCATGCTATTGACGTTAGAGAAGTGTATAGTAGTTTCGCATGTAACTTAAGAGACGGTCCCTAGATTTGCGAATATCGAACGTCCAACGTCCAGCCAACTTTATGCCAGTCACACACTTTTATAGCATTAAATGTGTATTGTTTCATTTGGTTAACTGCATGTGTATTAACAGTGTTTGTTTAAGATCTAACCTGTGGGAGGACGCCAGCGCACAGAAGCGTTCTTTGTTCACATTAGTTCAGAGTTACTGCTAGTTTTAATGTAAAATTATGCAATTCACTTCATAAACTATAACGTACATCATTAAAGAGGTCTACGACTCAAGTTTTTATATCGATCTCGACTTCGTTTTTCATTTACATAACTTCTGGCATAAATTAATAAATGATTGTCATTGTAAGATAAAAAAAAAAATTGAAGCTCGAATCTTTTTGGATTAATTTTGCCACGAGTTTAATGCATAAACAAACCAGCGTGACCATAGCAACCTGAGATTATCAGAGATTGATCAAATATTTTTATCCATCCCACAGTCCGTTGATCGTGTCTTTTTATGTATATATGTGCATATAAGGCTTTTATTATTTTTTATCATTATATATATATAATATATCCAAGTGGATGCTGCACACTGCTGGTGGTTGAGGAGAGACCCCCCACATGATCGTACAGCGAATTGGGTGTACAACAATACATTATAAAACGCTATATAAATGCATCATTCATTTATTCATATAGGCTAACCGTATATAATAATTGATAATAATATTATATTAAATAGGGCTATATTTGTATATTTATTGTTATGCTTATTTCCCCTTTTAATTCGTGTATTGCTTACCTAATTGTGTTACTTTGTTAAATTAGTGTTTTCATTTACAAATGAAACTAGCGAATTATTCATTTATAATTCTAGTATTTATTATTATAGGGTTATTGTTAAATTCATCCTCTAAAGTGCACTTTAATGAAAAGTGTAATGAAAAAGTAGCAATATTTTACATATGATTTACAGTTTATTTTAATAATTATCAAAAAATATAAAAGGTGTGCATTATAGTTGACACCTGGATGAACAGTTAACAGTTGTTTTCATGACTGTTAGTCATTCTCCCTTGCATGCTATTGACGTTAGAGAAGTGTATAGTAGTTTCGCATGTAACTTTAGAGACAGTCCCTAGATTTGCGAATATCGAACGTCCAACGTCAAGCCAACTTTATGCCAGTAAAAAGACTGCCTGCACATCGAGAGAAATAAACAACAGATGTGCATGGTAACAACTTCTTTAACTTGAGGCAAACGCTGCTAATACACATATACATTTGTTAATAAAGTTAATAAAACAAAACCATGCATGTTTTAATGCTAGTGAATAAAATGAAGCGATCCACTCGCATGCATCTGCTCATCATGACAGTACCTGGATCAGTGAGCTGCGTCTCGGTCCGATGACGTCATTTCCAGGGAGGCATGTTGTACACGCCCCTGCCCCTTGACTCCACCCCCACGTCAAAACAGCGCCACAAAAGCGAGACGCGCAGAAAAATGAAGCGCACAGGAAAAACTGCAGCGCAAGCTCAAACTAGACTGACGCCCAAAATAAAATCAGTGTTGCAAATAAAATTGTAGATATGACCATGGAAAATATGCATTGCAAAATCATTGCTTTCGCGCGGTATCATTTATGTTTTGCAATTCTTTATTTTTGTTTGCAAAAAGCAAAATTATTTTCCTCAATACTTTAATTTTTGTTTGCAAAACTTTATTTTCTTTTGCAAAACTTTATTTTTTTGCGTATATATGTGATATTATATTGACTCCATAATTATTTTGTATTGAATTTTTCTGTTACCTTCACCAAGATATCCTCTTTAATTGTTTCAGCAAAATTTTATATCATCCTGCAGACTTTTCACAACTCAAGGCCTTTAGCGGAAACTACATTGAACTTCCTCATGGATAGTCTGATCAAGCCCAGTGCCTTATGGGTCTTTAAGTTTTTTTCTACCTTTTTTGACACAGGTCTTTTCTCTGTTCTCTCTTCCCATGTTGCACAAATTTAAAAAAATGCATTTATACTGCATAGACAGCCAATTTATATATATATATATATATATATATATATATATATATATATATATATATATATATATATATATATATGTATATAAATATCTTATCAGCAGTTATTTAAATGTTTAAATGTGAAATTTTGAAGTAGAAACATCTGTATAAGTATTTTCTTTTAAAACGTACTCCAGTAATCTTAAAGTCTATAATCCGAAGTTTGTTTAAATTGCATGTAAAAGAAAATCTTAATCAGATTGCAATGTTAAGGGTTCATAGAAACAAAACTTTCAAATCTGACTGGCGAAAATTAGTGCATGTTAACCATACCCATTGTGTTACCACTGCAGGAAGGCACCTGTTTTCCAAGACAAGATGTATTTATTTGCCTTTGCTCGATAGTCCTCCCACATAAAAGATTAGCAGCAAGACTTCACGTACCCTTCATCAGGCTATTATCTCAATTAGTGCACACAGTGCGTTCTTCACAGAGTGTTCCCTTTGAAGAACTATCTTTAGGTTGCTGTTTGTTCTGGAGAAAAAAATTATTTTCCGTGTTCCTCCAACGAAGACAAAGAAAGTGAGGGAGGGTGGCTATCATTGGAGCTATTGTTAAAAATGTGCAAATTTGAGGAGGTTGTGGGGAAACAGGTGGGGTGGTGTCTGATGACAAGAAGATGGAGTTTTAGGTCTGTTTGGGCGGTGTGTTTTATTCTCTGTGGTGCCCCCTGTAACCTGAACACCACCTCAGTTCTGCTTCAGACCACATGCACCCTCCATAGTGTTCACACAATATGTGAGTGTCCCGCATGTTCACAAAGCCATCTTTGTCATGGCCCATTGAGTCAGGATTGCCTAAGACTCTGTCCTCCCTGCTGGGGTTTGTGTCCCGTGGGTTAAGGCCACACAATGCCTGACTGTTTAAACATGTCACATTTCCCTGTCGCTGTCATGCTGTTGTGTGCTTTTCATTTGATGTTCTTCCTCCCAAGTTCCTCCCGGGTTTGTGGATCTAGCCTTTGTCTGCACTCATTCAACTATCTGACATAATCCATAAAGCATGATTTATCGAGTTTTAAACTTTCACTTTCTAATGAACGTGACTGTATTCTCCTGCTCATTGTCAGGGGGCTGTATAAAGCATTTATGCTGGCATTTTGAGAGGCAAAACATTATTATATGCTCCGCATCAATGTAAATGGCATTTGGGGAATAACTGGTGGGTGAGGTCATGATTTTGTATTTTGCCTTTTTCAGTGTGGGACCATGCCAGAAGCGTTGAGTCTCTCTCACTGAGAAACAATCAGCAAAACTATTTGTGGTCAACCGAAACACAGCCCTTGGCCTGCTGGAGAAATTTCCACATGCACAAACACTATTGTGTAATCTGCACATACTGCAGCTTTGTAGACAGGCTCACATTTATTCCATACAACATAAACAGCACTTATAAAGAGCTGCAGGTAATGTAATTTAATCTGTAATCATAGGACATTTTTTAAACACTAAATTCTAAATAGATCGGAGTGATTATGGAAGGTAGATATCAAAATAAATATTACTTGTTTCACTTATTTTTTCAACATTTTTCAATACAACATGATGTATTTTTTTAATTTTTTTTGAAAGTGTGTGTGTAGTGCTTTTGTTGAAAGCTATTTTGATATTTAAAAACAACATTCATATTCTACACCTTCGTATTCTCATTTTTGATATCACCCTGCCTTCCGTTCTTTCCTAATGAACGTGACTGTATTCTCCTGCTCATTGTCAGGGGGCTGTATAAAGCATTTATGCTGGCATTTTGAGAGGCAAAACATTATTATATGCTCCGCATCAATGTAAATGGCATTTGGGGAATAACTGGTGGGTGAGGTCATGATTTGTATTTCCTTTTTCAGTGTGGGACCATGCCAGAAGCGTTGAGTCTCTCACTGAGAAACAATCAGCAAACTATTTGTGGTCAACCGAAACACAGCCCTTGGCCTGCTGGAGAAATTTCCACATGCACAAACACTATTGTGTAATCTGCACATACTGCAGCTTTGTAGACAGGCTCACATTTATTCCATACAACATAAACAGCACTTATAAAGAGCTGCAGGTAATGTAATTTAATCTGTAATCATAGGACATTTTTTAAACACTAAATTCTAAATAGATCGGAGTGATTATGGAATGTAGATATCAAAATAAATATTACTTGTTTCACTTATTTTTCAACATTTTTCAATACAACATGATGTATTTTTTTAATTTTTTTTGAAAGTGTGTGTGTAGTGCTTTTGTTGAAAGCTATTTTGATATTTAAAAACAACATTCATATTCTACACCTTCGTATTCTCATTTTTGATATCACCCTGCTTCCGTTCTCTTTTTTAAAAGAAAAACATGAAGAAGCACTTGAAATAATATTTTTTAATATATTATTTTTTAGTTATATATTAATTTAATTTAATTGTTTAAATTTTTTATTAAATTAACATTCACCAATAAAGTGTTGTATTCTGGCCAAGTGTTGGCCAATAGTCGTATTCTGTTTATAACTGTATTATACATTTTCATATCCCATTTCTTACATTCTTATTTCTTATTTTTATTTTATTTTAGTTTAATTTCACATATTAATATTTTCCTTATTTTAAAACTTTAAATATATATAAAAAATAAATAAATGTGTTTTATCACCTCCCATGTGATCATAAATAATACATTTTATTGCTTATAATAGCACATCTCTCCTCATAATCTGAAGTGTCTTTTGTGTCTGTGGCATAAATGGTAAAGGATTAGTGTTTGGGATAGTTCTGATCCTTAAGCATGAGGAATAGCAACAGCACTGCTTATTTCAGCATGCACCACTATTAAATGCACAAAGATTAGAAATAAAAATGCTTCAAAGAGTTTTAGATTAAATATAGTGTGCTATACCACAGGACTCTCTATCACTGATTGAAATTTGATGTCAATTACCCACTTGCTGAGATATGTGGAGAGTAGGTCAGCATGTGTATATATGAGACAGGATGCCTTCGGCTGGGAGTGCCGCCAGGTTTGTTGCTCATGGAAAATAGTCTTGGAAGGTGTGTATTCAAGGCAATGTCCAGATGTTAATTTTAATTTATTTATAGATTTTTTTTTTAAGCATGTGCATGTGGGCTATGGTGGACATGCATGTGTCCATATGTTCTTTTTACTGCATCTGTGTGTTCCACTGGCACTTTTGATCTTGCGAATGTGAATATGTGTGTATTTATACTGTACCTCTAAAGAGCCCACTGATTGCTCAACATCCTCTCAGGTCATGTGAAATGTGAGCGGAACAGAGCACAGGATGTGCAGCCCTGGCCCTCAGCGTGCAGTCAGAGCACACACTCACTCACTCACTCTCTCACTCAGTCATTTACATGCTCACTCACTCATTTTTGTTTCCACCCTCCCTCCCACTCTCTCCTCGCCTCTGCCTGCGCCACTGCACTGCTACACATGACATAATGGGCCTATTATTGTGCCATTTTGTTTGAGTGTGACTTCAGCACATTCAGCCCTGATAAGGAAGGTGTTTGTGTTGGGACATCATGTTAAATTTGCTTCTGTACACACCTGTATGAGGAAGAGAGTGACAATGAGGGTAATTCCTGTTATGTAGTACCTGTTATGCACAAAGGTCACCTACTCACTGAACCAGACACAAAATTAATTTTAGATCACCAGTGCTTTTAATGATCTTGGTGATTTTATCATACAAGTTTTTAAGAAAAAAAAAAATCTTGTTTTGTGTTATTTAAAATTATTCAGTATAATTATTTAATTTTTTTTTAAATGATTTAAAATAAATACAAGTCTTATAAATGCAGGTCTGTGTTTGCATATCCTGTATTCTACATTTTTAAATACAATTTTTAGTTCTTGCTTGTGTCAGTTTGATCTATTAGTAGGTGTAATTCTTAGATCATTTTTAATAAATGAATAACTTTAAAAATAATACAATTTAATAAAAGTACTTATACTATATGATTACTATAAACTCATACTTGTAAATTAAATTAAAAATGAAAAAAAAAAAATACAATTATAAACCAAAGACTTTTTCATTTACTATTTTATCAAATATATTAAAATATATATCGTGAGGATGTGGAGTGACACGTGATCATGTATGCTCTATGAATCAGTCAAAGTACTGATGTAGCAGTTACTGCAGAATAGAGCATTAATCTCAGACCAGCGGAAACAAACTCATCGTGATTACAGGGTGATGATACACTGAGTTCCGCACACAAAAAACACCCTCCCTCACCCAACATAGACACACCCATCACCCACACAAACTACCCTTTCTGCTTATTAGTGAGCTACTTCCTGACAGGAGCGGTCGGGCTTCAGCAGGATGCAGGATGTGGTGGGGGCCGTGGTGAGGGGTGTGTGGTCATGTGTTTTTGTGTGTGTGTGTGTGTATGTGTGTGATAGAGTGAGAGAGAGAGAGAGAGTGAAAGAGTGTGTGTGTGTGTGTGTGTGTGTGTGTGTGTGTGTGTGTGTGTGTGTGTGTGTGTGTGTGTGTGTGTGTGTGTGTGTGTGTGTGTGTGTTATTATAAGAAGCAGCTCTGAGGCTTTCCTGTTCACATGAGAAGTCAGTGGGGAAAATGGGCATCCAAAAGTTCAACTCAATACTGACCCCTTCAAATGAATCACTCTCATTTTCCTCTCTTACACAAGGCATCAGCAGACCCTCAGGATCAGGGCTGTGTGCAGAACAGACACCTTCAAGTTTTTAGAAGGGGGAGAGTAGACAAATCCCCAAGGCAGATGGGTTTTAATTGTAAAAATCATTTTGAAGCACCTTATACGCTACAAACATATACAAAGCCTTTAAATTTGTCCTGGTAATCCTGAATTTATTGGACTATGTGATGGGAATGTGACCCACATGACCTACAACCTTTTGCATTACATGATTTGATAATAAAAATATGTTAGGGATTGACATGCAGGTCAAGATTTTAATTCAGTTTACTTATTATCATGCATTTACTACCATCTTGTGGTTTAAGATAGAAAACACTGGCCTCTTTGAATGCATACTATACATTGTAGATTTTGAATTTTCTTGTCAAATTCATTTTTTATTTTTTTTATTTTTATTTTAAAAAACCATGTAAAGTAAGTTATACATTATTGTTGTTTATTCATTTTACTTTTTAAATTAACTATTTTTTAAATTGCATTTAAGACCCTTGGTTTTGTGTTTATTATAGTATTTGATAATTTCACAAGTGATTGATAAACGCTTGACACAAACACCTAGCAGCCATTAATGCTATTCAAAAGCATAGAATGTCTAAACTTTTTCATTCATTTCATTTAATTTATCTGAGATTTGTAATTGATTATGATTACAAATATATTTAATACTAATTTAATAAAAAGTACTATTGTGGAATATTTAAACTGTTTTCTATTTTAATATATTTTAAAATGCAATTTATTCCTGTAATGGCAAAACTGAATTTTAAGCAGCCAATTCTCCAGTCTTCAGAGTCTAGGTCTTTTCCAGCTGAGAATACTGTAACCAGGACATAAGTAAATGCAGCTGGTAAAGTCACTGCACAGCATTTAGACTTTCCTTTTTAAAGGAAGAAAGGCTATTCCAATTACTGTCATGATTAAAAAAAAAAATACAATTATTTAAAAAGCATCTATCTCTCGCAAGATAAGCAAGGTATGGTATAGTATTAATGCTTTGTTATTTAATCTTCTGTGCTAATTTGTGTCTACATTTTCCATTCATAGTTTATATTTAGCAATATAATGACATGGATGTGGAAAAAACTGACTACAGATTTAAGATTTAAAATACTGAAATCATGGACAACTGAAAAGCATGTGTAAATGGGGGTAAATAGCTGTTCTGTTTATTAAAAGTCAGATTTTTTAAATTATATTTTTATATTTACCATACAATTTTCTTGATGATTCGTTGGGCTTTTCCATGGTTAAGTCATAAAATCTTTGGTGATGTACTGTTCATTGTCCAGTCACTGTCTGTCTTTTATGTTCCAGGAGAGAAGTAGATGGGGCCTTACCCTAACAAGCCCACAGCCACAACATGATCACTACTCCTCCATACTTAATATCCATATTCAACAGCAAGCACACACACAAACACACAGATTTACATTTAAAGGGGACATTTAATGAAGATTTCAAACAAGCAGCCAGTTTGTTGAGTCTTAAACTGTCATCCAGTGAGAAATTTCAATTTGCAGCCAGTTTCTATGTAGATAGAGAGCTATTTGAATAAGACCACCTCCGAGCCACATGTTACAGACACTTCATGAAGGCCCTAAAGAATCACCAACTTGTGGAAAATGGTTTGGCATTCGGTGGCAGCTGCCACCCTAAGAAAATACTTTGCCCATCTGCCACCTCAGAATCATGCAGAACTAGTTTGTGTTTATTATGTTCATGAATAAAGGAACAAGGAAAAATAGATATATTTTGTTGTCATTTGTTAGGAAAATCATTAGACATTTGTAAACAATCAAACGATAACAATGCTTGTTTTGATGATTCGCTCATTTGCTGCCACCTGCTGGCCGTAAATGTCACATCAATGAAGGAATCAGAATCGGAAAGACTTTTTTTGGTCTGAATCAAATGACTGGAGTCAACAACGAGAAATAAGTAATCTAATCTTAACTACAGGGCTGTCACAATTCCTTGATTAAATTAGTGAAACTTACTCCATTATATATAGGCCTATATAATCTCGATTAACGTTAATCGGCAAAAATACAGGTGTTGTGCCCAATTCTGACCCCCTGCTAGATTATTACCCCCCTAGTATTGGTAGGTTTAGGAGTAGGTTTGGGGGAGGGGTTAGGATTAGGCAATCAGGTAGCGATTTGAACGAGGGGGGTAATAATTTGGCAGGGGGTCAAAATTGGGCACAACACCTGAAGTGGCGCATTTCACTGAGGAGAATTCATCAACCGCATTATAAAAATCATAACAAAGCATAGTGCTACTGTGAATTGACAAAGGCTGCGATCCAATTAAATAAATATATGCGCTGCGGGTTTAATATGCGCTTCATTTATATGCGTGTATGATACCTGCTGCTCCACACACAGTTGCTTGTAAACCTTCATCTGGAAACCCGATTCTATCAGATTTATAAGGTAAATAATGTATAAACCTATGCCAGCACAGGACAATTCATCATTATCTAAATATGCTAACTGTTCATTAAAAACTTCAAAATAAAAGTTTAAACCCACGCCCCGAGTTTGCATGTTTTGATGTACACACGTTAGTGTTCAAGAAATGACAATAGCTGTAGCATTACTATTATAAAGAAGTGGCAAAATATTAAAGAATAAGTGGACATGTGAATTAAATGTTGTTTGGTCAATATTAAATTAAAGTGTAAATGCAATTGTTACTCAGACCCTTGGCGACCATCGTAGGCATTTGATATAACGCTAAATGTACATAAGTTATGATTATACTGTTTTATTACATTATGTATTTAAAACTGCATTGTTCAATAAAACCAAATGATTACTTGCTTCTGATATTGTATTAGAACCAATTGTTTTTGCCTAATTGCTATTATGTATGTATTTAAAAAACAGATTATTTACAAGCCCAGTATGCATACATTATGAAGTCCTCATGATGGCACTATTCCCACAGCAGTCTGGCATGTCAGGCACCCGCACATCATCTACGTTTGCACCTGCCGTCCACAGGCACCCATCATATGGAATTAAGCGTGGAATCTATAAAAGTTCAGGTAAGAATCACAAATATTGTATATAATGATCTATGACATCATTAGATCATCATATAAAGATACTGACATACTGTACAGTTCAATTAAGAGTGTAACTCAACTGAGAAAGCCACAAGTTAACACGACAATGTGGTAATCAATAAGATTGTACCCATCAGTGAGGTAGATCACAAGCTCACTGGTGAGGGGACCAGTAGAGTTTTCTGAGGGGTCACTGAAGAGGTCATTGCTTGGGTCATCAAAGGAAAGATCTCACCGATTAGATTGTTGCTGAGATCTCAATTCTGGTCACTAATAGCTGTTTAATGATTGCCTTGACTGGATTTAAAATTGGATTTTGCTTACTGTTCCAAGGGTTGATGTCTCTGGAAAGACAACTGATAAGTTCATCTGTAGTTCATTAATGGCTGCACCAGTAAGGTGGTAGATGAACTAATAAATAAGCCCTGTTGAGGTTGTCTGTGTAATCCTCAAAGAAGTTTTAATAGCTCAGTCGTGCAGTAATCACGTTTGTCAGTGATATAATGTGGGTGCTTTGGATGCATTTTGGCAGTAGAGTGGTGCAGTTACAGCACTAAGGTTAACGAGGTCACTGCCAATTCTATCAATGACCATATATCATAATAACATGTATTTTAATACTTTTAATATTAAATTGTTTTTACAATACTTCACAAAGGCAATTGGCAACAACCTGCAAATTATACATCTATAATATATCTATTTATTCATTCAAATATTATGTAAATTTTTTGATAAATCAGTAGAATTTACAACAATGCTGTGAAATACATCACAGAAAACCAAGTTATTAATTTTGCAAAGCTTATAAATACATGTTGAGGATCAGCTAACATAAAATGGTATTTCAGTGGAATTATAGAAACACTCTCATGCTGACCCCAAGGCCAGTGGGTCATCCTTATTGTTCAGGCCTGTTAAATGTTCTGTTGCATTAGATTTGCCTGGTTGTGTATTTTATGATGCCCCACTGCTTTGCTAGTGCAGTGCAGTGTGTAATATAGTGCATACCTTTAATGCGGTAACTCTAAAGAGAGATGTTGAGCCTTCCTGCATGGATCGTCCTTTTAAATAGCAACTAAGGAACTTACCACAATGGCACTGTGCTGTACTTTATAAAATCCGTGTGGACCATGCCTACTTTTGAAGTATATTGAAATGCATGCCATTTTCTTTTTAGCAGCAGATGTTTTAGTGTTAATATCTATCCACAGACTGTGTATCAGATGACTTACTGAAGCTTTGGCGAGTTGGTGTTGTCTTTAATAGCTCATTTAGTTGGCTCCAATTCTCGACTCACTTTCCAGACCAGATCATTCATTTAGACGAGTGCTTCAGACATGAAGTAATTGCTTTAAATAATGGAGCATGCTTTTCAGCAGCAGGATGGGAGGGAAAGCTGCTCAGGCTCATTAAAGCTTAAAATATATCTGAAATCCAGTTGGGGTTCAGGGATGTGTTGGAGCGATCAAACCCAGCCGGTGTCATGACAAATCAACTATCAGTTAATTGTTATCCTAAATACATGTGAACAATATTAATGTAAAAACGTATGGCTTACTATATAATACAACAAATTAGTGCATAATGAAACAAATTAAACATAATCTCTTACACTTAATTTCCTGCTAATTAATAAATAAAACAAATAATACCCTATTACGTGAATATATTAAACATAATTAATTTGTTTTATTTATAAAATAAAACTTTGGACATTTAACACATAATTCAATTAAAAATAAATGTGAATGCATAGGATAAGTGCAAATTCCTGTATAAACTAGGTTGTCAGGCTAATCGGGTATATGCATGCTTATGCTATGCTAGTACACAAGCTAATTAATACAGACATTAATGGTCTTTATAACGTAGTTAAACAGCATTTATCATGACATGATTTTGTATCAGTTGTAATCAGGTGCTAAAGAGAGTACCTATTAAAAGTAATTTGAGCCAATGGAATCGCTTGGGGTCCTAATGGAGACCGGATTTCGAGGGGGGACTCGATTTGTCACCACACAGGTCCCCAAACAGCCCTGCTGGAAAAGTCCCATTGAAACCACAAACACTGATGTAACAAAAGCTTGCCATTTTGAATCTTAAGAAGTCAAGTCATTTGCATATGTGCACCCTTTGCCCAGCTGTACATCCTCACGTTCATAAACTTTGAAAACACATCCAAAGTTTAAGGCCTTGTGTAATTTGAAGCAATATAAGAAGGATATTAAGTCATTTTTGTTTTCTGACAAATGTAGGGAAGAATGTGGCTACTGGCTATGACATCTCAAAAACATGAATTACCTTGAGCATCTACCACATAGAGAACTAAACAGAAAAATATGTCCATTAAATATATAAAAATCTATTGGATAATTAAACAAAAAAATCTGTTTTAACACTTTTTACTCTATTGAATATCATTGAAATAAAGTCAGGATATAGACTTGTATGTTATAACTGGGGGGCTTGGGTCCACCAGGGGGCCTCTGCAAACTTTCAAGGAGTCTCAAAATTATTTAAAATGGCAAATCAAGCATTAAATTTGCTTTTAAATTATTATCTTATTTATTTATTTTTATTTAAATGCCCACAACTTGGAAATGTCATGTGAATTAATAAAATGGTAAAACTCTATGGGAATCTTTATAATGAATATATGTTGTACTAGTTAAGCTAAACTAAACTAATTTTATTGGGTAGAAATTGAGTATTTTTTTTTTTAAATCCTTATCCTTAATTAGTATCCAGTAAATCACAAAAAAAAGTCAATAAGCTTTAAAATATTGTTTTTTTTTTTTTGGTTCATAGTTGCTGAGATATAGGCCTAGTTTGTGACAACTAGCTCCAGCCTCTCCTACAGTACACAGTTTTTTTTTTCTAGTAGAAAGACTGTAATAGTATTTTCTTGTAAAGCATACTCAAATTATCTTTGTTTTATTGGCAACTTTGAAAAATAACTGTTTACAGTGTATGTTTATTTTGACGTGTGCTGTGGCCAGTGTCTATTTTATTTGCAAAAATGATACAGAGTATTGTGCTGAGCGGTTGTTGAGTTTGAGTGACAGATGTTGGGTTTGTGTGTGGTGGATGGTGCTGTATCAGTCAAACTATGTGACAGACTCAATCCAGATTGGCTCCATCTATCACATCAGACAGACACAGACATCAGCTTAGTCTGACGCTTCACTGGTAGTCAACAGTGCAAACACAGAACGAGTGAATACATTCAGCTTATTCATTTTAAAACACTATACATAGTCTAAAGCAGTTAAAATTAAATGCAATTGCACAAGTCACCATTAAATAGAGTTGTTGTTTTTTTTTTCACCACAATGTGATATGTGAAAACGCTTTTAAATATTGGCTTTTGATACTTTTTTTTGCTATCTTGCCTTACACACGCTTACAAGCTAAGCTTTTTGTGCAGGAGAATGGGAGGAGATCTCTTTGAAGCCTTCCAGCTTGCGTGTCTGGTTGTCATGGTAACATTCAGTGACCTTGTCCAATTCCTTCTGTCAGTATGCACATTTGGGAGATGGGGGAAGCCTAATCAGGGTGTATATGGGCGAGCGCATGGCTCTGAGATGGCATAGTCTGTCTGATGCCTGGTGACACTAGATAAAGCCCCGAGGAACATTTAGACACATGACAGCACTTGCACACACACACATACACAAATACACATGCATAAGTGCAGGATAAATATTAAAAACAGCACTCGGTTTAACAGTAGGGTTGAATTACGTATGGTTGATTATGTTTACAGTTCTTTTTAGTTTAGTTTTAGTTGAAAACAGTAATTTGCTTTTCTCAACAAAACAAAAATATATTAATAACAGTAACGTATGCGCTTATGGTTGTTTTTTGTAATAATATATAAACCTATGCTTACAGTCTCATTTTTATCAACAGAGCTGCTAGATTGAAATATTGCTCATGCAATATCAGCTTGTATTGCACGCAACCTGTGTTTATAATTAAAAGACATGTCTTAACTGCAGATTAAAAAAGGGATTTTTATCTTAAGTTAAATATAACTATAACACTGTCATTATTATATTTTTTGACTTAAATAAAAACCAGTTCATTGAGATGTTGCCACATGAAGCACTTTTTTATGTTGCTTGACAGTAAGAGATTGATCAAAAATACAATAAAACAGTAATATTTTAACATATTACAATCTAAAATAACTGTTACATGTTACATTTTCAGCAGCCATAACTCCAGTCTTCAGTGTCACATGATCCTAATATGCTGATTTGAAACTCAAGAAACATTTATTGTTATTATCGATGTTGTGCTGTTTAATATTTATGTGGAAACCATGACATATTTTATTTCTGTATTTTTATTTTTTATTTTTTTGATGAATAGAAAATTGAAAAGCATTTATTTGAAATAGAAGTTTTTTGTAACCTTATTGATATCTTTGCTGTTAATTTTTTATCAATTTAATGCATCCTTGCTGGATAAAAGTATTAATTCCATGAGAACTAAAGGAACATACTTAATGGTTTTCTTATATTTTGACAGTTCTCAAAAGGTCACTGGACACATTAAAGTATAACTTTTCTTTATGACTTCATTCCAAACCTCATTATATATTATTTCCACAGATGAATTGCGTGAGAGCACATCTCATGGTAAAAGCTCACCACATGAGGGCTTGGCCAGCATGTTAGGAAGTGACTTAAAAAGAAATAACACCTAACACCTAAACATGTAAGTCATACACACCACAGGATGTGAAATGATGTGGAGTCCAGCGGTTGCTGGCATGCTCATTTGTCAGTGTGACCTTGCTTCACTTCCATCAAGGTTCTGCAAAGGTACCATGCCTCCCCTGGTGACGCTTAGCAATTATGATAACATAAAAAGAAATATCTGGAGATAACTCAAAACTCATGTCCATTATCGCCAAATATGGCGCCTTTATTACCAAGACCGAGCAATCTGTTCCACATAAGAGAACCCATTTACGCATTCAATAGTTGCGTGGCAGGCAAAATTACCTTGGCACAAGGTGAGAGGTCTGTAGCTGAACAAAGGCGAGGAGGCAGAGAAGTCAAACTGTTAGTTAATTAGTTGAGCAGCTTCTCATTAACCTTTGATGTTACCTATGTAAATGCTGATGAGGGTTCCTGTGCCCTCAGTGCAGGCGATGGACAAACATTGGTGCTATATGTGTAATATCACTTAATCAAGGACACTCTCATTATTATGATATAAAGAGTCACAACACAAGGAAGCTGTTTAATGATTGTTTTATTTAATTATTGCCTCCAAGCTGCTGTCTTAGAAATCATGTTGTGTCCCTTGTACCTTAATGAATCTTGTTTCTCTAGGCTTAATTAAAAAATGTAATATACAACAGCCTATAACATACATTGGACAACCTGAAAACTATACAGTATGTGAAAACATTAGCCTGAGGCCACAATTTTCCCCTTAAATTGGTCCTAAATTTGATTTAAAACCCACATAATCTTTGGGTCTAAGAATTTGAACATGTTTTCTGTTTGCAAATTGATTGTGTGAACAAATGGGACAGGACAAGTTGAGCGCTAACTTTCAAAATCAAGTTTGGGTAAAATCCCCAAGTATGAGCAATAGTAATAGTAATGCTTGCCTTAGAAAGCACTTCTAATAACCTTGTGAAAGCTTTCAAGACATTATATATGCACTCAGTAAATACAATAAGTCTTTATGTTTGCCAATGTCATAGTCATCTTAAAGGTATTCAGGCATCAAGCAGAAAAAATAGATTTTGTTTACCAATGTCATTGTAGAAGTATGTTCTTCACAGGCAGCTATTCTATTCCAGTGAGTGAGTATATACTGAGTTTACTTTGCAGCACAGTCTACTTTTTTCGCTCAACTGAAGTAACCATTCTGACCTTTAGAGGAGGCTGTTGTCATTAGGACAGAGCCTGTCTCTCATCGTCACTTTTTCTCTCATTTCTCCAATCTCCATCTCACTCTGTGCTCACTGGATCCCTTCACCTGCATGGAGTGGTTTTCCATTAGTGAGAAGCATAAGCAGTTCAAAAAGGGAGGGATTAAGTGCATATTTATAATGCCACACCAAATGGTTCCCTGACACAGTGAAGCGTGACTGTGAAAATGGATTATGGTGCAGAATCCAGACAAACACTGTCAAGAGTGTGCTGCACTGATGCTGACATTAAACAGCTTAAAATCACAACATGAATTGCACCTGAATCACTGCAGAGATTCATATTTTTTTAATTCCCTGACTGTCAACCTAATTTTTCTGAGCTGCAAATGTTAGCGTTTCCTGAATAACTGTGTTTTTTGGGGCCTTTCTTCAGGATCTACTGTTTAGGAGCAAGGTATCTTTCACTAAAGGATTGAAAGGAACTAATTAAAAGTAATTGGAAAATCTAAATCGATCTGGCCGACTGGTCCTAAGTGTGGTTTGATTAAAGCTGTCTTCTTCACCCAATCAGACAAATCAATATTGTTTGGTCAATTGTGTTTCCTAGGCAGACTTTAAAGCAGGGCCATAACTGCTAAAAAAGATAGTTTACCAAAAAATGTTGAATATTTTTTTTTTTATTATTATTTATGTCAATATAATGAAATTTAATGTGGACCAAAATAACAATCAACCCCATTAGCTTTTATTGTATGGAGATAAAAAGTCGTACAGATTTGGAACAAGTAAATGATTACAAATTTTCATAAAAAAAAGAAAGAAAGAAAATTATGTCATTTACGCTTCCTCAAGTTGTTTCAAAACTGAATGAGTTTCTTTCTTCTGCTGAGCATAGATATTTTGAAGAATGTTTTTCTATAGCATGTATGGCAAAAAAATGGAAGTCAATGGCTACTGTCAACTGTTTGGTTACCAACATTCTTCAAAATAACATATTTTGAGTACCATAGAAGAAGGAAGTGTATACAGGTTTGGAACAGGTTTTGGGGGGGTTGGGGGTTGTGAATGGTGGCAGAATTTTCATTTTTGGGTGAACTATCACTTTAAGGTGGACAGAAAACAGAATTTAGATACATTCTTGCAGAAATCTGCCCAAAATCTCTGGTAACATATAGTTGGGTTTTAATCCCTTCCAGTAGTGGACATCAGAAAAAAAATGTGTGAAACTAGCTGTGACCTGACTGATAACTACATTTGGCTTCTTTCCTTAGTCCAAATCATCCCCACATGCTACTAACCACAAACACATTGTTTGAGTGTCGGTATTTCATTACCTTTCATGACAACACCTCTTGACGACAACCCACCCCCTGTGATAGATTAAAGGGGGAATGACTTGGCAACTGTGCTCAACCCTACTAATTGTAAGTTTGTATTGTTCTATACCCCCGTCCCTGTGTGTGTTAAATGATGCAAGTTTGTTTGCCTTTTGAATCACTCTAACCTTCACGGTGTGAGTATATATCTGTGTGTTTGTAGCATATGTCTTCATATTGTTGTGGTTAACTCTTTGCAGATCATGTAAAACTGACTGTTGGAAATGATCTGACCAGCTTGCACATTCAGTATGAGTCTCAAAAGAGTTGATTCTGCAGTTGTTCGGATTTCAGAGAAAAATAAATAAAACAGGCAGTAAATGAAGGGTGGCCTATGTGGAGGAAGATCATTTCATGGCCCAGTGTGCGTCTGTGTGCTGGATAATATGTAATGCTGGGATTTTAGGGTGTGTTTGGAGCAGATTGCCTGTGGGCTCCCCTACTGTTTTGCTGCAGCTGTTAAACAGGAGAGGAGAAAAGAGAGGAGATTTAACCACAGAGGCCTCTACACACTCAAGCAGGACGGGCAGCTGAAACACAGTACACTTGTTTGTGTATAGTTATGATCACACCACAAAAAACAAGTGAGAATATTTTACTTTGCACTGCAGTATGCATGCTACATGAATTACAACGTCAAATTATTGCTGCTTGTTTACACAAATAAATTATACCATTACTATTATTACTAGGTAAGTATTTTTTTAATTAACACTTTCATTCATGTCATGATGAACTGATCTGAACTGAAAGTGACAGTAAAGACTGCATTGTTACATTAAATTTCTATTTCAAATAAATCTTGAACTTTTTTAATCCTGTCAAAATCCTGAAAAAATTTATGTTTAGTTTCCACAAGAATATTAAGCAACACAACTTTTTCAGCATTGATACCAATAAGAAATGTTATTGAGCACAAAATCAGTATATTAGAATGATTTTGGAAGGATCATTTGACACTGAAGACTGGAGTAATGCTGCTGGAAATTTAGCTTTGCATCACAAATAACATTTTACAATAAAAATGTTTCTGTTTTAATTTATTTTGAAAATGTAATTTCTGATGCACAGCTAAATTTCCAGCAGCCATTACTCAAAATGACGGACAATGTTAAAGACTCAGAATGCTTACTGTTTCTATAGCAACCAGGACTTCTAACAGCAGCTGCAGTGACGAGTTGACTTTATCGATTAGGGATTGGCTCTTTTACTTAGAAGACGGGGTTTCGTTCGATAGAACCGCCATATTGAGTGTTGCGTTTTTCCCAATTCAAAACTATACGAGTGACACCTCTTGGGTATTCTATAGACTTTGATTTAAATGAATGGGATCGTGTTGCTTTGTCATTGTGTGTCGCTTGTAGTGTGAACGGGGCTTTACATGACAACAATGTACTAGGAAATGGAAATGTTTTTCTTTGAATTTTAGAAATGTTTCACATACAGATAACAACGACCCACAGATCCAACTGAGAAAAAAACAAAAAACTAAATCACTGTATTATGCATGCCAGGCCAGTAGTTGGCAGTGTAATTTTGTGAAGAAATTCACCCACGCCTATGTTACCATTTTCACAAATCCTTTTTTGGAATTGAAGGGAGTAAATTGGGTGAACTATCCCTTTAAGTGATCAAATATCTAAAACTAGATAGATAGTGTATCTTATTTTCCATGATCCAAAGGTATTTGCTCCACTCCATAAGATCTGCAGTCCGTTGAGAGCACCATCACAGAGTGAAATGGCATTCTGAAGCAGACGGGATCTTCTTCTGTCTCAGAAAGACAGGCCAGCGATTCAGTGGCACGCTCACACACTGCTCTCATCCAGCACAGAGCAAATTGTGCATGAAATTGGTTCAGAAAACATGAACTGGAACGATCCCATCTTCAGTCCTTTTTTGCTAGGTCTGCAAAAACGGTGTTGGCTGTTTAATTACAAAGTATTAACGCGGCAGTGTTGCATGATGGGTGAGTCAGCTACCGATTGGCCCTCACCATAAATAACCATGGCTCTGTTGCTAAAACAAGACGAATGTTGGTTGTACAGTTCAAATCATATGTGGCAGTTCAAAAAGCTTGCCAGGGCTCTCGTGGAAACTATTAAGTGCACATTTATTGTACGGCCTTTCTTTGGATAGCATGATAAATGACTTCAGCGTGTTCACCAAAGGGAGCAGTGATGCAATGCAGATATCTAGTAATTGAACAGAACAGCATGACTATTGCCAGAGAAAAGAGCAGAAACATTATTTTGACATTATGCAAGCCCTCCAGACAAGATGTTTTGTCTGTTCCTTGCTTCAGAAAATGTGTTCCTGTTTTTAAGATGCACACTTGCAATTTGTATACAGTACTTCAATTCAATTCTCAGGCCACGTTCCGCTTGGCAGCTCTGTGACTGAAAACCTTCATCCCTGGCTCCAATTGCATCTTTACCTTTATTTATTTTTTTCTCACACTTATTCCTGAGTTCAAGGTCACAGTTTCACTTCTGGAGGTGTCCTTTCTGACACAAGGCTGAATTGTGGGAATCTAATTATACTTCACTCTTTACTAGGCTTCACTAGTTATATATTCAGACTTATTTTTTAATTGTTTTGTATTAGAGAGAAACCTGGTTGATATACAGTGGATGGTTTTGGGGACTCTTTCAAGGGAATATCGCATTCCTGAAATTAATATTGTGGTGGCCTTTTGTTCATTAGCATGGGTTATGAGCACCAATCCTGATGAGATTTCAGGTTTTTTTTTTATCGCAATTAGCTTTATTTATTTGAGCTTCATTTCAGTTAATGGCAAAGATTTTTAACAGTTTTAGTTTTAGACTTTGTTAACAATAACAACACTGACCAACTGACACATTTTTACCATTGCATGTTATATACAACCTCCTTGAATATGGCAGAGCAAAAAGATTATCTTAGAGGAAATTCATACAGATGAACAACAAGCAGAAGGGATGTGGTTTGAAAAAGAAGGTGACCTTTGGCAGTGCCTGGTATAAAAAGAAACGAGACAAATAAATTCTTGCAAGATGATTTGGTCTAGTTAAATCTAAAAAAAAATCAATAAGTCTGGATAATTTAAAAAGAAAAAAGAAAAAAAAAAAAAAAAAAACCTCCCATTTGTCAAACATTTTTATTTGAGTGAAATGTTGTATAAGTGTAATTTTTTAAGTTATAATATTTTTTTTGTATTGCTCTTATTTCTCTTATTTGCTCTTTATTGCTCTGTTATTTCTATATGAATTTATTGTAAAAGTCATTTCAGTAGTACCTACAGTATACACTGTTGCAAAGGCATAAATACAGGCCTGCTGATCGCATGTAAATGCTTTGAATAGAACAATCTTATTAATTTTTTTGATGGCATATTGGTTTTAACATCTTCCTTTACTAGAGAATGCTTACTAAAAATACCATAAGTGGTCTCAGAAATTGGTCTTATATCACATACCACACTTGATCAGAAGGGGATGCAGGAGGGCTGCTTAAACAAACAGCTTCTTATGCCAAGCCGATGGCTCTAGTATATATAGGTGGATCTCAATAAATTAGAATGTTGTGAAAAAGTTCATTTATTTCAGTAATTCAACTCAAATTGTGAAACTTGTGTATTAACACAGACTGAAGAAGTTTAAATCTTTGGTTCTTTTAATTGTGATGATTTTGGCTCACATTTAACAAAAACCCCTCAACAAATTAGAATATGGGGACATGCCAATCAGCTCATCAACTCAAAACACCTGCAAAGGTTTCCTGAGCCTTCAAAATGGTCTCTCGGTTTGGTTCACTAGGCTACACAATCATGGGAAAGACTGCTGATCTGACAGTTGTCCAGAAGACAATCATTGACACCCTTCACAAGGAGGGTAAGCCAAAAACATTCTTTGCCAAAGAAGCTGGCTGTTCACAGAGTGCTGTATCCAAGCATGTTAACAGAAAGTTGAGTGGAAGGAAAAAGATTCACAACCAACCGAGAGAACCGCAGCCTTATGTGGATTGTCAAGCAAAATCGATTCAAGAACTTCAGTGAACTTCACAAGGAATGGACTGAGGCTGGGGTCAAGGCATCAAGAGCCACCACACACAGACATGTCAATTAATTTGGCTACAGTTGTCGTATTCCTCTTGTTAAGCCACACAGACAACGTCAGAGGCGTCTTATCTGGGCTAAGGAGAAGAAGAACTGGACTGTTGCCCAGTGGTCCAAAGTCCTCTTTTCAGATGAGAGCAAGTTTTGTATTTCATTTGGAAACCAAGGTCCTAGAGTCTGGAGGAAGGGTGGAGGAGCTCATAGCCCAAGTTGCTTGACTGGCAAGCAAGCTCACCAGACCTGAACGCCATAGAGAATCTATGAGGTATTGTCAAGAGGAAAATGAGAAACAAGAGACCAAAAAATGATGATCTGAAGGCCACTGTCAAAGAAACCTGGGCTTCCATACCACAAACTGGTCACCTCCATGCCACACCGAACTGAGGCAGTAATTAAAGCAAAAAGAGCCCCTACCAAGTACATGTACAGTAAATGAACATACATTCCAGAGGGCCAACAAATGGTCTTATGAAGTATTCTAATTTGTTGAGATAGTGAATTGGTGGGTTTTTGTTAAATGTGAGCCAAAATCATCACAATTAAAAGAGCCAAAGACTTAAACTAATTCAGTCTGTGTGCATTGAATTTATTTAATACATGAGTTTCACAATTTGAGTTGAATTACTGAAATAAATGAACTTTTCCATGACATTCTAAATTATTGAGATAATATTTTTTTTTAATTGATTTCGAAAATGCACATCCAGGCTAATGCCATGTGGTTGAAGTGTAAAACAGGGATCCATGTAAAAAGTAGTTGTAAGGATTTAATATTTGTGGATGTATTTAGGTTAATCTGTCTCTCTCACTAAACCTATGGTGGCCTGCTGTGAGATGAGACGATGAGAGATGAGGCAAGCACTTTATGTAACTCCATACTTTCTTATATAAACACAAACCCCTCTGTGTTCCTATATCAACACTTAAAAGCCCTCTTTCTGTGCTAAATTAGTCCCTTTTTATTAATAAGACTAGTGGAGTACGTTCAGCAGATGCCTAAAACTGAGGCATCCTTTTTACAGAGGCTTAAACCTGGTTTAGGGAAATCCAGAGCCTGCATTTTAGCTTAAACCTATTGAGAAAGGAGATAAACCCAACAGAGTACACAGGATTAGCAAGAATCCACTGAGAGCTGTGGAGAAAGAGCCACCGAACGGATGGGCAGATGGACTCGGAGTGCTAGATATCCAACCTACTTACAACTAGGTCTACGTAATGACTGCTAATATGAAATTCCACCATGTCAATACCCAATTTAAAATATTTGCCGCTGTGTCAGTAACTGTTTCTCTGTGGGAAAAGAAAGCCAAAGTCTTATTCGTGACTTCCATTTGGGGCAAAGTAATTGGTAACCACAGGGAGAGTGTGTCTGTGTGTGTGTGTGTGTGTGTGTGTGTGTGTGTGTGTGTGTGTGTGTGTGTGTGTGTGTGTGTGTGTGTGTGTGTGTGTGTATCTAGAAAGGAAAAAGTCTTTTAGCTACTGTGTTTTAGTCAGGTTTGTGTGAGCAAAAGATAAGCTGTGGCCTACAAACCTCTCTGAGTGAGACTTGTATCTTCAGCAGCACCAGCCACCCAGGTGGAGAGGATATGTGTGTGGGTTGCATGCATTCGAGCGATCAAAACGCACTCTGTCTTTCTGGTGGCGAGGGGTGTTGAAAGCCTGCCGATTCCCCAGACTTCATCTTGCCAAACTGACTTCACAGTCTCTGTCCTTGCCAAACATACCTCAACATTTTCTTAGCACATTCGTCGGCGTGCCATAAGCCGTTATATGCATGTGAGGGATTTGCCGAGGTTAAATTTGTCTTGCTGAGTGCCCTGGAGAATTCACAGCAACACTCCACTTTCTGCCCTCATGTATCATGGACAAAACAGTAATCACATGAACATCCACTCTAGGGACTTTTAATGTGACTTATTAGTTTTGAAGGATGATAGCAGAACATTTAGCCACTTCCTCATTTATCACGATGTGGTTTAGCTTGTGTGTTAGCGTAAGTCGGGATTTCAGCATTTGTAATATGCGAGAACATTTATGTGGCGGTGAGCTTCTGCCTGAAAATGCCCTATGCAGTGACAAGGTCAGAGATGGAGAGGAATAACTGGGTTAGTGCCAGGAGCGTGTTGCCAGATTGCATGTGTCCATCCTGTTGATGCCAGGCGTGAGTAGACAGGGTATGCTAATGTAAGAGTAACCACCCTGTCTGTCTGCATTTTCACTGAACTGAGAGGCATCTGAAGTCTTTAAAGGGGTCATATCCTTCACTTTTATTTATTTCTCCTGAGGTCCACTTTTGTTGAAGTTTTTAACATATCTTTTGTGATCATTTTGTGCTCTTTTTCTGAACCTTTGAATTAAGGGATAATTAATGCAAAAATTAAAATTGTCATAATTTACTCACCTCATGTCCAGACCTGTATGGCTTTCTTTACTCAGTGAAACACAATTTTTTATTTTTTTTGCCCCATACAACGAAAGTCAATGGGGTTCAATGTTGTGTAGGCCCCAACATTTTTTAAAATATCTTTTTTTGTGTTCCACAGTAGAAAGTACACCATAAAGGTCTGGAATAACATGAATGTTGTATAATAAATAATAAATGATTACAGGTTTTTTTTGTTTTTTTGGTTGACTATGCAAATACACAGGATATTTTTAATGTGTAAATGTGTAAAAATATGGAGCTCCACATGCGACATGCGTGGGCGGGGGGGTGTGGGGGGGGGGGGGGTTAGGGGAGTGTATGTGAATGAGAAATTGTGGCCACTAACAGAGCAATCGCACCAGAGTTTGTTATACACGTTAAAAAATAATGGTTCCAAAAGCAGGTTTTCAAAGTGATGCCATCAAAAAACCCGTTTTGGTTCCCAGTGAACAGTTCCCAGTTCCAGAACCATTTTCTCTTAGTTTGAAGAACACTTAATAATCTAAAGAAATGATTCCCACTGTAAAGAACCTTTTGTGGAATGAAAAGTTTCCATGGATCGTAAAGGTATTTTGTGGAACCATAGATGCCAATAAAGAACCTTTATTTTTAAGAGTGTAATCAAACCAAACCTGGATAGAAACAAGTCCCTGTCTGACATGTTTTCTTTTTTGGCAGTTTGTAATGCTCAGATATACATAGCAATATAAAGAAAACGGTCTATGGCTACTTCTATTTCATCACGACTTGTGGCCAGACTGTAATTAAAAAAAGAAATGTAATTTCTTATCATATGACCCCTTTAAGCATGTAATTTATCAAACATTTTTTCCAGTTACCAGTACTCACAGACAGCTACAAACACATGTAGTTATGTTCTTCAGTTTGTAATAATTCATCCTTGCCAGTTTAGAAGTTACTGAAGCAGATTTTATAGAAGCTTCTATTGTGAGTCAACTTAGACACACAGAGTTTGGTAAATAAAGTGTCAAGACTTAAATAGCCTCCCCAGGATATGAAAAGTAGCAGTTTGAGACATTAAAGAAGTAGTTGCCATGATGTATAGTATATATGTATTTCCACCTTTTAAACAGATTACAAGGCGTCCTCTGAAGACATAAGATTGAATGTGTCAGACGTTCCCTCTCTGTCCCTTACCTTTTCTAATTCTTTTTTCCCCTTCTGTTACATATTTGTCTGTCAGATCTTTCTTGCTTTCACTCTCTCTGTCTTCTCCCCTTCACAAAGTCACATCACATAACTGCCTCACCTCATTTCTGTGCAGTAGTGTCGATCTGTTTTGTTAACGTTAACCCTAACTTGAGGAGACAGGTCACAGTAACACACAACACCAAAACAGAGTCTACACAATGGCTGCATTAACAAGCACATAAATGTTCCGATATGAATCAATATTTATTCGGATTTTGATGTTTACATTACCCTTTAAATGTTTGGAGTCAGTAGGGTTTTTCTTAATAAGAACTTAGTTTTATTCAGCAAGGATGCATTCAATTGTTCAAAATTAACAGTAAAACATTTATAATGTTACAAAACTGATAATTATCTGAATGGGCCTGTATTGCTGTTTCCCGATATCTAAATAAAACAGCAAGCATATCATAATTTAGATTTTGATATGCTAATCATCGCATTTAAAATACAGACTATGACTGAACATTCATTTATTTTTGCTTATTTCGGTCCAAATTAGAGCAATTCTGGGTTAAACAGTCAAGCAACTGATGAAATATATTTTGGAAGGAATAGAAGATGCAAAGTATCATAAATCAAACTACAGATGGGTGAAAGCACTTTAAGAATCTCATGACCTACATTTTGCTGTTTATTGGGCTTGTTGTCAAGCACATGAATAAGGATTAATGAGTCAGAATGACTTCAATTACTGTGCATAATTGCCAAAAAATGCAGTACTTCCTGTAGAGAATAGCAGAAATAAATGAGCAAAGAGTATATTCAGTATAGAGTCTTAATTTATTTAGAATATACTAATAACATAATAAAATGTAAACATCTTTTCTGAGTAAACGTTCTAGAATATAAATCTTAATAGGAAAGTCATGTGCATGTAAACATGGTCAGTTTACTCGTGTAGGCGTACTTGTGAACATATCTTTATGTGTTTTTCTTTTTGTGTTTGTGGTTGTCTGTATGTATAAATGTGTGAGAGGCCAAGTATCTCCACACCCCCTCGAAATCTCTCATTACAGTTTCCTCCTGGCACTGTGGGGCCCTCTCTCTGTGCCACACTGTTCTCTGTCCAACTGTCTGGAGACATGGCTGGAGGGGACAAGCAGTCCAGATCTGTCCATCTGCATGTCCCTATGGCCCCTCAAATCCCTACTTAAGAGGGGACATATGACGACCCTCTGTGGAGAGCTGATTTTAGACCAATTTACTCACATTTTTATCTCAGGTTTGTTATGCTTCATTTGGACCTATCTTTTTAGTCCTTTAATGAGAAAATGAGTTGTAAATACTCCTGTTTTTAGACGAAAAGACATGTTAAGTAGTGCAGAATGCTTCTGGTCTGTTAAATCCGTGTATGTTGATGCTGACTCACTTAAGTAGGCTGTTGTATCTCCAACAGCGAGGGCAGAAGCAGGTCAGTGAAACAACATAATGCAGCACAAGAAAGACTGGGTCTTTGCATCCCATCCGAACTTCACATAACACAAGTCAGCCAAGCCTAACATGGCAATTTTTTCCTCTCAGTATTGCTCGCCTGCCCCCAATCACCCCTAGAGAGTCATTCAGATCTTTGGTTTCCACTCACCTTCTCGAACCTGCCTCTAATCATTCCATCTCCTGCTTATCACCGCATAATTGGAGGAACAGCAATTAGTGAGCTCTAATTGATCCAAGTATGGACAACACCGGACTGACGCAGCAGTTTAGCATGGGGCTAATTCTCACATCTGCAGCCTGTGTAAGAGAACACTAAATAAATCAGAAAGAACAGACCAGCACATTTCACTCTCCAACCCTCAGAAATGTAGCTCAAATGCGCACCATTATTGGCATGTTCACTCGTACTGGCCACTGGAAAGTGGGTTGCAGTGAAATATAAGAGTCCAATTATTCACACTGTAAAACACCTATCTGCTTAGCCAAGCACCTAGGGAAATTCAATAAGATGTTCCACAGATGAGGCTTGGCTTTTACTGGACACAGATTTTGTGGGCATCTATCACAGAGTCACGTAGATGAACTAGTCTGCCAATACAATGCAAAGGACAGGAGAGGAAAATAAATGGTGTGCTCTCTCAGCAAGCCTTAAAATTAAAGTGAGACATTGTGTGCCAACCTGGCATGTTGTATTTGGAGAATAATAGCCTCGTGTATGCACTTTTTTGCTCGGGGAGCATTACTTTTTTAGGACTGATCGGGTTTGAATTGCTGTATACTATTGGAAGGATGCCTCAAATCCTGTGTGAAAGCTGTTGCCTGTAAGCCTGCTAATCCTCTCAGGTGTGGCATTACTCACAGGAAGGTAGCTTATTGGTGATAGGGAATCAAGGCCAGGCCATCTATCAAATATGCACCAGGGAAAATGTGCAGACAGAGTTAATTTAAGCTGTTTAAAGCTGTGAAACTGTTAAACTGTTATACAGTATTCGCGTTTGTATTTCTTCCTATAGGCTTGCCACAATGGAAGTATACGGCTAGTGGTTAGATACAGAGGAAGATCCCATCTTGAATTCTGCCTTTGGCACTTCGTAGTACCTCCACTGAGCCCTTGGGAAAGGCACTTATTCTCTATTTGCTCTAGGGGGACCATACCTGTGCTCAAACATCCTCAATTAAGTGTTACTCAAGACAAAGATTTGCAAAGAGGCAAGGTTGACGGTTGTCTTTAATAGGTGAAGTTTTACCTCAATAAATAGGGGGGTGCAGAATATATTGGTACACAAACATGATGGTTTGGTACGCACCTTGGTTTTGACGTCATGGTTCGGTATTGTTTCGGTACGGCAGGGGTAAAAATTTAACAAAAATAAATGCTTTTTATTAAACAGTGGTTTACTGATCAAATTGCTCTTTCTTTAAATAAATTATATTATAACAAAAATTTTCCTAGGGATTAAAATCTAGGGAGCCTTTTTACAATGCTATAAGGTTACAATTAAAGGCACAATATGTTATATATTTTGCTGACTTGTGTACTTACTTACATTATCCCAAATGTTTTGAAGAATGTTTAAATCCAGAGAAATAAGCAATTTCAACTAGTGACACGGACCATGTCCATAGTGTCATTGTGTTGCCTGCCAATGACGTCATAATCTCTCGATTTCCGGTTTTGTAGAAAACATATGGAAACACCATAGACACTTTAATATGTTGTGCGATTTAATAGACTGGTGACGACACAGAGTAGCATTATAACAGAGTAGCATTATAACAGAACTTTCACATATATAGTATTATAAAACAGCGCTGCTTTACACATATGCATGACCGGAAGGAGCTGAAGCAGTCGACTGTGGCATAATAAAAGCTCCTCTGCTTTCAAGCCGTGTGTTGCACTCGTTTAGCAGCCTCGTTTCGCTTCAACGGCTTTCAGCCTCACCCTGCTTCATTCTACTACATTAATAAATCATTAGCTCATCCATGAATATGATTTCTGCCTGAGTCCCGTCGGATTGCATCGGCTGTTGGGATGAAGACGACAACTCCCATGATTCCACACTCAGTCATGAGATCATCAAACTACGTCACCTGGTCATTGTTTATTTTGAATATGCGGCCTCCAGCGGCGAAAAATCACATATTGTGCTTTTAACATCAGAGCCCAAATTCAATTACTATTTAGCGTTGCTGTTTGAACTGAGGCATTTATACAGGATCTGTCTTGCCACATCAAATAGTGTCAAAATGGCATTTATAGTTTGAATATCCTGAACAATGGAGATCATTTGAAAGATGAGACTTTGTGTTTTATCAAAAGTAACAGTAAATAAAACTGGAAGTTTCCAATGAAGTTTCACTCGTGCAGTGGTTAAAACAATACTATATTTGTTCAGTACACATGCGTACCGAACCGAAAGCCCATGCCGAAAATGTTCTGTACGCAAACGTATACCTTTACACCCCTAATTGGTACCATATTTGTTATTGATCCATATTAGAGATTTTCTTTTTATATAATTTTTTATATTTGTTGATACTGAGTATTTAATTGCGCGTTCTTGTTTTACTATTTTTACATTTATATGACCTTTCACATTTAATGCTTTAAACTTAAAAACACAACTTTTTTCTGTTTATTTAGACAGTTTTTTTTAATAGAATTGCAATTTAGACTCAATATAATCTGTCAGAAATTTAATAGAGTGCAACAGCCCATCCTCTTTTTTGTTTTTGTTAAATAGTTACAGGCCATGAACCAAACCAACCAGCTACAAGATGAATTACAACATTACAAACTTTGAAGCAAAAAGTATTTGAAATTCTGGGAAAAAAGACTGTACTAAATGAATAGCCGATTGTTGATTGCTGAATATGCATACAGTAAATGTAAGTAGGCTGAGAACATAGGAAGACTGACTATTGTGTCATTCACAGTGCTTCATAACAGCAGACGACCGCTAAAGAGTTGTTGTTGTTTTTTATTTAATTTTTTTATTTGTTTGTTTGGTGGCATATAAATACGAGTGCATATAAACGCATATACCATGATCTATCATCTATCATTATCATGTAGGGTGTTATATTTGAGATCATTACATATTGTACACAAATTTGTTTATTCTGCCTTTCTATGTAGAAAGGATCACTTATGAATATGTTTTTTGTTGTCACCTAATATTACACAGTGTATTATGTGGCTGGTACACAGTGTATGACCCTCTGTAGACATGCTGTTATGGTTTTCAGACAGGGCACATAAGGGAAAAATGCGATAATCGGTGGTCATGATGAGTTAAATGTCCCCTTTGGCTTGAGCAGCAATGTGGTTCTTATAAACAAGGAACATCACAACTCTTGTCACATGGACGTCTTCGCTGAGGTTTAGTTGACTAATCAAATGGCCCTCATTCCAAGGTATTTCAATATATATGTAAAAATGAAATAAAAAAAATTATCATGTGTCCTTAATGAATAAATGTGAAATTTACATTTTCTGTCAAGTTTTGCCTTTTGTTTGTTGCTAGTGCTAAAGCGTTTTCATGTCACATGGGGTTTTTGCATGTAACGTGCTGTCACTTACATGACTGCTGCAACCTTTCATGCCTGTGCGCTTTGACCACAAGAACATCTGCATCCTTTATGAAACTCACGTCAGAGACAGAGTGGGAGAAACCCGCAGCGTTAAACAGACACACATGACGGGTCTATGTCAAATGTGTGTTAGAAAACTTGTATCTACATATGGACAGCATGTGTACGCCACACGTTTAATCCACACTAATTTAATTCATATAAATTGCTTTATCTGCATATATGTAATTGTGCTGACATGCATGCATTTCATTTCATCCGTAAGCTCTTTAAACTCACACTCACATAGACAAACAGAAAGGTCATGTGTCATCAATAAAGCAGTTTATTGATGAGGGTGTCATTACACTGATAAGTCCATCAAAATGACAAACTGCGCTGCTGCCATCATTATGTATGTACACAAAAGTGCTTTCATTTCTATTTGTGCTCAGTACCTGCTGTATGATACTACAGCACACTACGGAAGCAGACATACACATGAGTTAAGCAATGCTAATTGTCCGAAACTCTGTTGAGCTAACATGTAGAAGATTCCTGTCCATTGTAAGGTTTTGTGCACAAAGTTGTTGTCATTTTTCCTTTTTTATTGCAGTGCGGTGAGGAGAACGAATGAATGAAAACCACCACAATCTATTACACACAAGCCTAAAGAAAGTTGTGCAGAAAGATCTTTTTCTAACAGTTTCTAAAGAAACAGTTCAGCCAAACTGAACATTCTCTCAACATTTACTCACCCTCATCTTGTCCCAAACCCATATGACATACTTTCTTCTATGAAACACAAAAGAAGAAGTTTTGAAGAAACTCTAGTACACACAATGAAAGTAAACAAGGGTCTGCCAAGCTCCAAAAAGAATGAAAAAAAAAAAAAACAGCACAAAATTAGTTTATACAGCTTAAAAGTAAGCCACATGGTAACTTTTTGTGAGAAGCAGAAATTTTTGTAAAACTTAAACCATTATTTACTGGAAGTCTTGCTTGACCGCCATGGTCACTATTCACTTTCATTGTATTGGAAAAGATAAGCTTGGACAATCTGAAAAAAAAGAAAAGAAAAAAACTCCTTTTGTGTTTAAAAAGTCATACATGTTTAAGTCTGAGGGTATTTTGGGATTAACTCTTCTTTTAAGAACATCAATATAGCACCAATACAACCATGTCAACATCTCTTCTGCATGTATTAAACAATTTTTATACAGCTTAAAGTTTATACTTTATGCCTCTGTTTGACACAGCGGACACAATGTTTGCTGATCAGATCAGACAGATGATGCAGTCATTCATGTAAAGGAAACAAAATATTTTTGCCTCAGTGTAATCATGTACAGCATGACGTTGATAGACCTGGATGACAGTCAGATAATACTGGATAACAGTGATTGGAACTGAAAGATTCAGACCACAAGGTTTCAAATGACATACACTGTAGATTAAACTTCAGAAGTCAACTTTTGATTGCATTAGGAATTAAAATTAAAATAATAATTATAAAAACTAGTGGAAAATATGAACCTTATATTATTTCATTTGAAAAATATCACAGAATTGGGCATCTAACTATGAAAAATTGTAAAACAATGCATTTGAGGCAACATGGTCATAGTTTGGACACTTACTGATTCTGAAGAATGCTTTAGCTGATGACTCCTAATGTTGTTTGTTTCATAAGCGTTTTATATCATTGTCACATTCAAAGCCGATCACAGGGAATCCGGCATAAGATTTCTTACCTAACAGTACAGACTGTAATAGCTGAAACAGCACCATGCTGAGATATAGATGAGTTCTGGGCCCAAAAACAGTGTTGCTTTGTCAAGTATTAGGTCATGAGCTTGGTTTTGTTGTGTTTGTACAAACCACTGTGTTGGTTTGTGAAGTCTTCTGTGATAGATCAGCTTAGTGCTATGAAAATTCTTCAGTTCTGAAAGGGAAGACTGGTCCATTTTATGTAATAAGACTCCTTTAGTGACAATCACTGATTTTGGCAGCAGCTTTCCGACAGACATGGAAATGAGGAAGCGCATGCTTCGCATATGACAGGTTTAGCAAAGCTGAGTCTGGCCTGTGTGAAATTAGCATTGTCCTTGGTTTTCTATCCCACAGAATGCTGTTCATTAATCGCCAGCCCAGAAGTAGGAGGTGCTGACCAGATGGGTATTTTTACACTGCTTCAGTTATATGCAGCTTTCTGCATTTATCACTTTGACACTAATTTGCCTGAGCCCATCTGTGATGTGTCGTTTCTATTTTCTGGCGCTCTTAGTAAAATATCAAATAAATAAATGACCGTCAGAATTCTAAGTCTATGAAATAAAAACAAACAATTAGAAAATGAGAAAATAAAAACATATATACTGGCAAATTGTAAATGTAAGAGACATTTAAATAGATGTTTTATTTACAGTTGAAAAATGCACCCAAAAGTACTGTGGCTTTTTAAAATATTTAATATTTAAAAAGGTACAACTTTGCAGTTTGACCTTTGATGCTACATACAGTTCTTTTGCAGATCATCTACAATGACATACAATGGCCAAACGGAGTGCATCTTAGTAATGGCTGAATCAAAGCAGATCCACAGTGGGCTGATGTTTTTAGTCCTGAGTCCATTTAATTGACTGCTGGTGTTTGGTACTGTATTGGTTCGGTGTGTGACCTGATACATATCTAGATGGAGACAGATTTGATTGACATACATCTTAATGCAAAGACTCATTCCTGTGTGTGAACTTCAGGTTCGGTGAGCTGTTTCACAATTCCAGTAGCACAGAATCTGCTAAAATAGTGAACGTGTCGATTCCTGAAATAATTTCCCTGATGATTGTTGAAGGCCCAAGCCTTTTGTTTACCTATTCACAAGTCCTTATTTATAACACATGCAAACTTGATTTTGGATTTTCATAATACAAATGACCGTATTATGAAATTGATGCCATCCATTGCCTCACTTATAATGAAACAAATGTTTCCAGTAAATTGCGTTATTACTACAGTTTCTACAATTTTGAGCATTTAAAATGCCAACATTTCAGTTTTAAAGCACTAAATCTTTCTGAGCTATACATAAATGTTGAAGCAATGTTTTACACATTGAAAATCCTCATATTTTTGTGTTTTATGAATGAAGGCCTCGTATCACAAACCACATCCATCTTCCCTATCGGTCCTCATGTTTAACGCCATTCCCTTTTACTTGAAACACAAATACCTGAATTGCATGTGTAGTTTGAGCACTGAGTGTGGCGTCATTCTAAAAACCACTTGGCAAAACTACGATTTTTGCAAACTATCATGGATTAGAAAAAAATACTGATCATACAGAACTAGTTCAGTCAACTCTTTCCTACAATAAGGAAAGGAAACACAACACGATGGAGACTGTTTACGCCTCTGTGGTCAGTGAGACAAAAGTAGTCATTATGCAGTCCAAACAATGAGGTTAAACCAAGAGCAAATACACAGCAGGTCCCTTTCCTTTTGTGTTTCTTCGCTTAGCACAGCATGCTGCTGCTTCTTCACAGGATGTTGCGAATCGACGAGGATTAACAGTTTATGTAAGATATGAACTGCAGGGTTTGTTGTCCCTTTTCTGACAACTGTTGGTGGGAGGTAAATAATGCCGGTCTCTCGGGTGCCAACTGAACTGAAATTAATAAGAGCATGTGGGTAAAAAAAAACCGGACAGATCCTGTTTTGAGAAATCGGGGCATTCTGTCACTTCGGTTGGCTTCGATTGGTTTTTCCGGGAGAGAAAGAGACGCTCACACACACACAGATCATCACAGATGAATTACCTACGGGAGGCACTAGGACCTAGACAAACGATCCCTGAGAGAGTCAATGGGGGCCAGCTGGCAGACACAGATTTCTCGCCCTGATCGGGGCAGCTGCAGCCAGACTGTAGACATGACATGCATTTCAGAGAACCAGTGCGGGAGCCCCCCCTCACACGCCTCCCCACCCCAGCAGACACTCGGCAAGCGCAGAGTCCGACCCCTGCATAAAAGCTGCTGCCTGCATGGACAGATGCACAGTTCCCTGAAAGAACCAATCCCAACCCCCCTAAACCCTAACCTTAACCCCCTTTTGTCCACAGTCCAAACAGTTCAGGCACACATTGACACACACACACACACACCTGCACGCAGGGCCAATGCAGAGCTGCCTTTAAATCACATGTGTGTCTTAACTTCTGCAGCAATGGCAAGGTGATGAGAGTGCTATTACCTAATTAAAGAATATGATATGAATTATGTGCCTGCAGTGATTTTATCTGCAAGGTTACTGATGCTTTACAGTAAGTGCTGCACGTTTTAATAAATGGTTTCTCTCATCTTTTCCATTTCATCATTTTTACTTCAGTGTTTCAGAATATTAATGCACTGTCAGCAGTCCTCTATATTTATGCACATTGAAACTTACGGGGGAAATCATATTTGAATGAATCTTGATTAAGCGTTTACATTATGAGCAGTCATGAAAATGACAGTGCTGTATAATAAAGGGCTTTCTCACCCAAAAATTGTTGTCATTTCCTCACCCTCATGACATTCTGGCTTCGGTGGACAGATATTTTGAAAAATGTGGTTGACCTATGGAGAAAAACAGCTGACACATTCTTCAAAGTACCTTCTTTTGTGTTTCGTGAATGAAGTAAGTCATGTAGGTGAGTAAATGATAACAGATTTTTAATTTTTGGGTAAATAGATACAAATCTTTGCCTCTGGAGACATTAGCAGTTAGTTTAAGACATTTATCGAGATATAGTAAAAAATGTTATGCGTCTAAGAATTACACCTGAAGTCTGAATGTCTTGCTGTCCTGAACAGCTCTGCAAAGCCCTGTGTGTCTTTTAGCTAAACCAACAAGATGTGACATGCTTGGAAAGAAAAGCAATAGCACTTACGGAATTCATTGAGAAAAATAAACACATGGAAAACGGAATTGTCCAAGTACAACATGAACAAAATATTTTCAAATTGGCAGCTATGCAGGCCTGGCCACATTACAGAGGACTCAACTTTAGTAGGTGAACACTAGGTCTGAGATGCTGGGCACGAGCAAGTCCCCAGAAATCATTTCATTCACCTCTGGAGTGCAGTAATCTGGGAAGTCAAAATGGGATCCTGAGTTAGCATTAAACGCTTCGAAGTCTTTGTCCAGAGCGGAGCAGTCCATAGGCATACTGTTAGAAATGATATGCAAGAGTTCCTCATCCAGTTCCTCATCTGAACATGCTGAGGACACCAAAGAGGAGGAGCTGGTTGAGGTTGGTGTGGAGGATCTTCCAGATGTTGACCCTCGTGGTTCACTCGTGGTGGACTCTGGGAGAGCATGGCACTCATTGTCCGAGGAGACACTCTGGATGCTGCTGGTCTGAGAGATGGGCACTTTCACTCTGAGCTCAGGAACTGGTTGCTGGTTCTCAGAGGGAATGGTAGCCTGCTGGTGAAGGACAAAGTGACCTGACGGGTTGTGATCGTCTTGCAGAGTCACTGGACTTTCTAAGTTTACATCCATCATGTCATCATCGCTCATGCTCTCGCTGTAGCTTTTATATCTATTGCCAGTAAAGTTCATTTTAGGCTTGGTAGAAGTGGGTTTGATCTTTAGCCCTTTGCAGGACAGCCCAGTAGATCTTCCTGAATGGGGCTTGCTGGATTTCGTAGGCAACTTCTCTCCAAGTTTCACACGGGTTGAGATCTTGCTCTTCTTCCTGGGCCGGTACTTGTAGTCAGGATAGTCAGCCATGTGCTTTAGACGCAACCTTTCAGCCTCTTTGATGAAGGGTATCTTCTCATAATCAGGCAGTAGTTTCCAGCGCTTTCCGAGGCGCTTTGAAATCTCAGCATTGTGCATGTCAGGCCACTGCTCCATGATCTTCCGTCTCTCAATCTGGGACCAGACCATGAAAGCGTTCATTGGTCTCTTGATGTGCCCAGTTGGAGTTTTGCACCAGTTGGGGTCTTTGTTAGAAGGTACATGTCCAAACACCTCAGCATCATCCTCTGCCGCCAGTCCCACAAAGACCTCTCTGGTAGAATTGCCATCCATGACTGATGAGTATTTATGGGTCCTTTGCTGAACCATGATGCAGCGCTGAGATCTATTCAGTAGGTTCGCTAGAGTCATCCATGACGAGACACTCTAAGATCAGCAGCAGCAGCTCATCAATTCCTGCCTTTATCCTGAAATAAATACAGACATGTGACCTCTTATAAACTTATTCATCTGGCAAATACAAACTTTCATGTTTTCAAATACAGCTGTTTCCAAAATGTAATGTTTGTTTTAAATGAATGTAATCTTTATAATGGATAATGACATATGTCTTTAAATGTAGTCATTTAAACATGTTATAGATATAGTTATAGATAAATAGATAAGCATATAATTTTTTTTTAATTTTACTAAAATATTTGCTTTTAATTTTATGTATAAACACACACACACTATTTCTTTAAACAATTACAATTTAGTACTTACAATAAAAACGAAGAAAGCTTCTTGCTTACTATGCACAATCACTTGTTCTCCTCACATAAGCATCTCGTCCACTGTAGCAGTTGTGGTGGAAGTCCAAAAAAAAGGCTGTCCAATGTCTGTCTGCTGTTTAATCACTCTATCCTGCATGCGAACTCTCTCTCTCAGATGCTCTCTATCTTCTCAGTCACTCTCCCTATCCTCGTCTGCCGTTTCTCCTCCCTGTTCCCTCTTTGTAGGGACGCCCCCCCTCGTCTGCTGTTTTATAAACCAACACTGTAAACAGCTCAGCCTTACCAGACACAGTCTCCTCCCCTTCCACCCACCGCTCTCAGTCGTGGTGTGTGTGTTTGTGTGCGTGTAGGTGTGTTAGTGTCAAGGATGGGGGGGTGAAAGTTTCCATGCAGTGAGGTACAGCTACAGTGCAGCGGATGGAAAGAAAGAGAGAGAGATGCTAACTGAGGAGGTGTTAAATGCTACAAGCAAAAACTTAAATTAGGACAAGACCTTCAAGGCAGTCTGGCACATGTAGAAACATGTATTCATGAGTTTGTGTGATGTAATTCTTCATTTTCAAAACTTAAACCAGCACACTTGCAGGCATGTATATTCAATGTATATTTTTAGGTATTTGACATAGTGTTTTTTTTTAGTTCGATTTTTAGTTAAATGTTTATGAATGTGTGTAAGAAAAAGTGTGCATTTTAAATTCGTTATCACCTCTTTTTTCCATTTTATTTTGGGCTATTTTTATATAATAATAATTAGCAAAAAAATAAGAAAGAAAAAGAAAAGAAACTTTTTTTTGTGATTTAAATATGCTGTGTAGCAGCCAATATTGTATTTTTAATTTTATGCATGCTTATTTCCCTAATTTATATGGAGATTATTTTTTTGACACTGTTAAATAGCAAATCTCAAAATAAATATCCAATTTTATACTCTTCATTATACTCTTTGAAAACCATTGACTTTAGTTTTGTAGTGTTTATTTTCATTTATTTAGACATAATCGTAGATCATTTTAATATAGGCCATTTATTGGTTATTACCCATAATATAAAAATTATTATTGGCTTAAGGATTGTAATATCACGCACGTCTAGGTGCAACTATTCTTACAATTCTTGTTGCTCAAGAAACAACTGAAAACTGATTTCTTCCGTGAGCATCTAAATGTATCCTAAAAAAAAAAAAAAGAAAATCTATGCTCTTATTTTCCCTTAATATCTTTCTGTCCTAGCTTTTATTTTTTTGAACGTTGACGGAAAAGTTGTATAATGGACACTGCTCATGTTTATGTTCATCGCTTGTTGTTTTCCTCAACTGTAAGTCGCTTTGGATACAAGCATCTGCCAAATTAATAAATGTAAATTTAAATGTTACAATAGAATATAGAATGTTTCATTGCAGGACATGCATCTCAAATATTTTATGAAGCCGCCCTTTTATGTTACATGAAAATAAACATGTACAGTATCATCACTAAAACATCATGGATTAGACGCTTGTGGTGGATTGGTGGCTGAACGGATATGGACAGAGAGATAAATTAGCTGCAATCTATATTTTTCTTAATCTTGGACATTGATGAGGTGGGCACTATCTTTTTCTAGTGCCTTCACACATCAATTTCTTCTGTAATGTAAAATGTTAATGAAGGAGCATGGGGAATACAGAACATCTAATAAGCTTGCCTTCACACTTTAAACATTAAATGAGAAGATCTGATAGCATCTGCAACGACATCATTACATTTTGACTCTACATTAGAATGAGCTATCATCATCTGAATAGATACAGACACTAATTCTTCAGTGAAATATGTCAGCAGATCCATATGGTCAGTGTCACTGCATCAATACACCATTGCATCGATACACAATGAAATGCCCCAAAACAGTTAATTAAAGCAGACTGTCACTAAAGTGCCAATAATGGTAATACACATTTAGTAATCAATGAAGGACAGTCGTCAGAACCCGAGGGCTGAAGTGCAAGCTTGCATTTCTCAGGGTATTTTCATAAAATGGGCAACTGTCCAAAATCTTGTCTGCCAAATTATATATTCCCTTATAGTCATGCATCAGTCCACTCATGTAATTCTAGTATAGGTGTGCGGGCCAGGTTTTCTAGTTCTCTGAATCAGCAAAAAAATCAAATCCAATTACAGATATGTTTGCACAGCCTATTGTGTCAAGTTCATAGTGAACATCAGTCTACTGAAGCCTCTAAACCGTGTCAATATGTCCTCCAGCACTTAACGTAATGATCTGGGCCACGTCATGGTGTGTCAGACATATTTGTTTGACAAATAAAACTGCCATTAGCCTGACACTATAGAGCAAGGGCAGGGGTGTTAAACATAACAAAAAAAAAAGACAACAGCACTATCACCCACCGACCTAGTTCAGGCCTTTGCCAAATCCCTGGCCAGACCTAGACACATCATCTAATTACATAACAGGCAGAAAAGGGAGGATTGGACCCCCTGAGCAGAATGGGTGTCTGTCTGACTGATAAGGCCTGGGCCTCCTCCTCTTCTGCACCCGTCCCGAGCAAGCGAGTGTTAGAGCGGGACACAGATAGATCATCTTTCAGGGATTAGTGGGCAGAGGGAGGAGGGCACTGCCTGATCTCAGCGCTGCTCCAGTTTCGGAGTAAGAGGGAGCAGTGATGCCACCGCTGTGCTGAATGAACATGGACAACATATGCTGATCCACCTTATAACAGTCTTTTACAATCTTTATTTACGGGGAGGTAATTTTGCCCAATCTAGCAGCCGTTGTGACAGGTGACATGTAAAATGGTTATGCAGAAATAAAATGCTTTTCTCTCGTATGCGTATTTCTTGAAGAATTTTGGAATTTTGCACTAAACTACACTAATGATATCATTCGTTTATTGTTGTCATTATTTTCAAATGATATTTAATGTAAAAAAGTAACGATCAAACTTAATTCCACACAAATATATATTACAGTTTAGAAGCTGGGGGTCAGTAAGATCTTTTTGTATTTTTGAAAGAAGGTTCCACATTAATTTGAAAATATGGTTAAAAAAAAAAACTGATATTGTGAAATGTTAGAGTTTCTATTCAAATATATTTAAAAATATTATTTATTTCTGTGGTGACAGTTTTGTTTTTTGTTTTTAAATGAAGAGTAAGTTTAAATAGATTTGCAAAAATCGTTTCTTGAGTTATTTATGGTCAGTTTTGATCAGTTTGATTATTTTATATATATATATATATATAGTTATGGCAGGTTAGAGTTAATACTTTAATTATACACATCTTCCCTGGTTTAAATCATTCTTTATGGTGGAAGTCTGCAGTGGATTTTCAGTTTGTGTTTTTTTTTTTCATTTAATTTTTTATTATTTATTTTATATATTTTTTTCATTTTTTATTTATTTTATTTATTCATTTTATTTATTTATTATTATTTATTTTTCATTTATTTATTCATTAATTTATTCATTTATTTTTTGGTTTGATGGGAATTACCTTTTTTTCTCTTTTTTTCCCTTTTTTTGTTTATTTACTATTTATTTATTTTTATGTGCCATTGAATGTTTCTGCTTTCATTCAGGCTGTGATCAGGCCTCTTTTTAGAGTACTTTGTGTCTGTAATGTCCAACTCTATTTGAACTCTAGTTGAACACTGTTGACACATAAGCATCCTCCTCCATGGTCAGTGGTGGTCCTGCAGAGGGGCGTGTGTTTGTGTGTTTGTTATTGTCTGTGTTTGTTTTGGGACTTGAGAGATTACGCATTACATCCTTGCTTGCTCTGGCAGACACAAATTGGAGATTTTAGCCTGTCTAACCCCCTCTTCCTTTTCCTGTGCTGGTAACCTTTGGCCTTTGTCAGACAGCCGCAAGAGAAATGAACGTGAACTCCTACTCTCCCAGACTACAACCCCTGACCCGTTTAAGACTGCTCCCCTGCCCCCTTGGCCATTCATTTCTGAGAATAGAAACTCGGTCTGAACTCGAACAGAGATAACAGATTAGTGAGGATTGCATAAATCTAATCTCCCCAGACAAGAAAAGATGAATATTCTTGATTGCCCCCAAACCCAAATCAAATCAAATTGTTATATCATACAACCAAATGCATACATACGTTCCTCATCTAGTTTTAGTTGGTTTACTATATAGAGTCTGATTAAATGGTCATAATCTATGATGCATTCAGACAGTAACTCTCTTCATGAAATCGCTGTTGTTGATGCGTTTGCATTATGGTACCAAAAAGATGGTGAATAAAAACATTAATCGACAGCTCGTAGCTTTAGAAACTTAGTAAGACATGTTTCATCTACACATCAGACATATGTTGATGTGCAGATATCAGCGATGGAGATGTTCACCGCTATCCTGCTTTGAGTTTTATAAAAATTAGTCCACCCACTCAACATGGAAAGTCAACAGGAGGATCCTCACTCTACTGCTGCTCCCCTTGTTCTGTCCAATCACAGGCCAGGATTCTGAGGGTCAAGTATCTCCTGAGGGGTCAGTGACTAAGTGGTGGCGATAGAATAAGATAAATAAAGGGGACCCGGTCTTTGTGCATTGGTAGTGACAGGCCAGGGCCTTATAAGGTTGCATCTGAGCACTTTAGAGAATCACATCTCCCCCATGAACTCCCAACCATCATAGCCCACCCTTACTGTTTCCTTATTCATGAGAGAGAGGGGGTTTCTTCTTATTAAACCAGTGTTATTATTAAAGGCATAGTTTACCCAAAAATGAAAATTCTGTCATTAATTACTCACTTTTGGATTGGATTTTGGATTGGTTTGGAACGACATGAGGGTGAGTAATTTATGACAGAATTTTCATTTTTGGCTGAACTATCCCTTTAACCCCCAAATCCCCCATTTCACCATGGACATTTTTGACAGATGGTAACAATAAGAAACCAAGTCGAAAATGGAGGTGTCAGGTGAAAGGAATATAAATATGTAGAGTTTACATAGTGTCCCTTAACAAATCACAAGCTTGGCTTTGATATTGTCAGACAAGGGCAAACCATAGAAACAGAATTTTGGAGTGAAGGTCAGGACAGGGTACATGCTGTTCTGCTATGATCCAAACTCCCCAACTCTATCATTATGAGCGTAATACTCCTGACATTTGTTATCCTCCTCTGTCTGGGTCTCAGGCACTGAACCTCCACATGTTTTGGCACCTCTCTGCATCAGAGATGTGCACATTGTATGCACATCTTTTGTGCATATGTTTTTAGCCCCATTTTCTTCTTCTGATAGATTTTCAAGACAAATATAATTTTCTCAGGGAGTAAACATAATGGAAGTTAATCAAAGCATTAGACAGGATTTGCAGATTATTATCGACTGATGTAACTCACCGGTTCACTTGACTAGCACAGAGAAAAATGTTTATCATGGCCAATAAGATTTTCTTTTGAGCACAACTCCATGACATCTGTCTGTTCATAGCCAATGAAAATAATCTGTGAAATATCAGCAGGAAATTTGTTTTTCCTTAGAAACAATCTGTTCCAGATGAGCAACATGCTGTGGGATACGAGCTGTACTTTTATTGAATTAGACTGTGTGAAAGACTAAAATCTTTCATTGTTTCTGTGGCAGCATCCTAAAGCATCGCTCTTCTCTTAATGGGGTCGTCATCATTATTTCAATCACTGCTGTAGTAAACTGCGATTCCCAAGGTTATAAGCAGAGAGCAAATGAGGTTGCATCTCTTTCCAAGCCTTATTAATAAATCTGCCTGGTCCCTGGCAGACACTCTTTGACAAAGGATAAAAGAGTCTCTTACGTCTCAAACAAAACTTATGTTCTACATAGATGTAGAGAATAAAGTTTTCCTGTTGGAGTATATCAGTAATAAGTCTGAAGAAGACTGCAGACAAAATTTCTTTTTGCTGTGTTTAGAGCATAAACTCTACATGACTTCCATATTTTAATAGCAAGTTTCTAGTTAATAAGAAATAAGCAAAAGCAGATTAGGTTAAACATTACACTTTACATATTGCTTATGTATTTTTATTCATTTTCATTTTTTTATTCATTGTCATTTTCGTTTAAGTTTTAGTTAATTTTATTGTTATGCACATTTTCATTGTGTTTTTGTTATTGTTGATGAAACCATTGATGGATGTTATCATCAGTCATTTTGGTTTCCATAAATCTTATGGCTTGGGTGCAAAAATAACACGGACAGCATGGCAATAAACTGCACTGTCAAATAGGGATGCACCGATATTTATCGGCCCATCGGCATATCAGAAATAGCATGAAAAGGGCCGATACCGATGGTTTATTTATTAACTGCATGGAGACAAGAAATTGCATGTATGTTGCATAATCCAACATTTTTCTCTGGGCAAAATTATTAAATACTTGACTAAACAAAATAAAATCTGTACAAAATATAGTTTGTCAGATGGCATAATACGGCCATATGCAAATGTGACGCTGACGCATCCAACGAGTGAAATGCCCACTCTCAGCTGTAAATTCATCACAGGTAAGTCGCAATGGCAATGCACTGGCGTTAGAGTTTATCCAAGGATATGTCATGAACCGCCAAACATCAGGCCTACATTTAAGTGAAAATGAATGGTAGGTAATATGCAGCTATTTTTTTTAAACCAGTGTAGAACACGGATTCACACAAGGTCACATCACGCACTTGCAGCGTTTCTGTGAACAGAGAAAACAGAATAATATGATAGACTACATAAAAAGGAATATATAGGCCTATAGGCAAAATATATTTAACTTAAATTATTAACAAATCAACAAAACAAAAGAAAAAAATGCTGAGTTTCGATAATGCGAGTGAAGAACAAAGCTTATAGTTTACATAATAAATAATTGGTTAGCATTAAGGTACTTCGCAAATATGAAAACATTTAAATTTGTGCAGAATAAGAGAAGTAGGCTTCAGTTTTGTTTTAAAATTAATTAGTTTTGGCTTGAGGCTTATATTTAACCTAAATACAAATTTAGATGATTTGTTGTGGAGAGAAGGGAACTAAAATAGCCTAATTTTGTTTGTAATTTTATTCATTCATTATTTATTTATTTATTTATTTATAAAGCACATTTAAAAACAACCCAGGTTTGACCAAAGTGCTCAAAGTCAAATAAAAATACAAATTATATTCTCTCAAACAACAAACAAAAAACACTAAAATATTAAATTAGAAAAACCCACATTAAACAAATGTGTTTTAAGTTTTGATTTGAAAGAGGAAAGGGATGACACCATTCGGATCGATACTGGTAGGCTATTCCACAGTTTTTACTGTCGCAAAAGCTCGGTCTCCACTGTGTTTTAACCTCAATCTATACACAGAGAGCAATCCAAGGCTGCCTGTTCTAAGTGACCTATAAGGATTGTGATAATGTAAAATGTCAGAAAGATACGTTGGTGCTAGGCCATGTAATGCTTTAAAAACAAAAACTAGAATTTGAAAATCTATTCTCAGTTTGACTGGTAGCCATTGCAGAAAAGTTAAAATGGGAGAGATACGATAAAATTTTCAACTGCCAGTCAGCAGCCTGGCTGCAGCATCTTGTACCATTTGAAGACACCCGATAGATTATTAATTTTCACCATAGAGTAAATTGCAGTAATCAAGGCATGAAGTAATAAATACATGGATAACTTTTTCAAAGTTCTTTAAAGAAAGAACAGGTTTGACTTTCGCCAGACGTCGTAAATGATAAAATCAGAATTTTACAACAGAATTAATTTGTTTATCAAACTTGAGACCTGAATCAAACAACACATCTAGATTTTTTGCACATGGAGTAACAGAGCTTAAGTCACCAAGGTGCAGATCACCAAAATCATAGGAATCACTTTGACCAAACAGCATAACTTCTCATTCTTATTCTCATTTAAGGCAAAAAGTTATGTGTAAGCTAGCAGAACCTCTATGGAACTTGAATCATTATATGATTGGTTGTTATCAGCATATAGGTGGAATGATACTCCATATTTGGAAAAGATGGAACCCAATGGCAGCAAGTATAAGGAGAACAGTGTTGGTGCCAGAATAGATCCCTGCGGAACACCACAAGAAAGATGTGTGGTTGAGGAAGTGTGTTTTCCAATACAGACAGAGAACATCCTATTAGTTAAAAAAGACTGGAACCAATTCAAAACGGTACCTTGAATGCCTAAAAGATTTTCCAGTCGGGAGATAAGAACAGAGTGATCGACCATGTCGAATGCTGAGCTGAGATCTAAAAGGACCAGAACAACAGCACTCCCTTTATCTGTAGCCAGCATAATGTCATTAGTAACTTTCAGTAAAGCAGATTCAGTACTATATAGTTTTCTAAATCCTGACTGAAAAGTATCATATGATGAATTAGAATCCAGAAAAGAGTGTAGTTGAGTGCATACAACCTTTTTCAAGATTTTTGAGATAAAAGGGAGATTAGAAATTGGTCTATTAGTCTAAAATTACCTTAATTATTTTGCTTTTATTTACCATTATTTTAGCCTACATTATTTCTGAATGTAATAATAAAGTGCAACATACAGCCTACTAATACAGCCTACTAATTTTTGTAAATATTTTGAAAAAAAATATGTAATGTTTTTATTGCGTTGACAGTTTTTATTTAATTTTTTATTTTTAATTAGGTCTTGAGGAATGCAGGAACAGAAACGTTGGTACTGATTCTGCTCGGAGTGAACCAATCTTTTTTTTTTTTTTTTCATTTTTAAGCCCTGCTTCATGCAGTTGACCAATATCGGTATCGGAAACGGCCAATAGTTTTTGGTTAAAATGGGTATTGGTATTGGCCAAAAAAAAAAATACTATCGCTGCATCCCTACTGTCAATATGCAATTCTTTCTGAGTATTTTTATTTGTTGTGTTTATGCCGTCAGAAGACCAGTGATTTTGTTAACGTTTTCTTATCTGTTTAGCTGGGTTTGTGTCAATGTCATCCAGCCTTCCCATCAGCTATGACAAATGCTAACTTTTTTTTTCTGATGCAATGAACACTGGAGATGACACTCTTCCTGCCCGTACCAATTACTTCCTGCCTGTAAGGCAGCTTGAACCAATAGCATTATAATCTTTTGATCATGGAAGTGGGGTGAAGGAGCGTTTGCCTCTCTACCCTGTGGGACCCTCTGCACCTGTACTGCGTCACGCTCTTGATCTCTCTCCAAAAAGCCAACTGAGCCACGCTACGGTTCCTAGCCTGCACCCTTTCTGCTGATGTGTGACATCTGGTTCTTTACGGGAATGTTTCATTCACTAAAGACTCTTCCGTGCTGCAGCCTCTGGCGCAGCGTGTAAATGCTGAGCATTGGATTATGTGATAGCATTTGGAAAGCTGCTTTTTCTCTTGTCCTTCAGTTTGTATTCTGCAAAACTGTTTCTAATTTAATGTTTCAGACTGTGCTATTGCGTGCAACTTTTGAACAACTTCAGTAAAAAAAGTAAAAGATGAATGAATGCAAGTTTCATCATTACAATTTTTGTGTATGGGTGTAACACATAAGGAGAGCAGCATACTTGCTTTCACAGAGATTGCAGCACCCTTATTTTGTTACCTTTGCAAACAACATCATCATCAATGACTTACTGGTCTCTTTTAAGAGATCAGCTGGTCTTCATGAATCCAGTGAACAATGCAAAATATTTTTGAGTTGTATTTTTGTTTTATAGTTTATGTATTTCAAATAAATATTGATACATTTAATATATGTATTAGTTTCTTAATTAGAGTTTTTAATTAGATATTTAATTAGATATATTTAATTCTCTCTCTCTCTCTCTCTCTATCTATCTATATATATATATATATAGATATATATATATATATATATTATATATATATATATATAAACAGTTCATTTGATTTACCACATTCGAAAACACCCATTAAATTTTATCAAGTTAAATCTAAATTGTGATAAAAATAATTAAACGCTTAGCTTTAGACTTCCATAGTAAATGCATTACTCTTTTACCTACTGTGGGATTAGTCTCTTTTTTGGTATTCAACATCATGCCTCAGATGCTGTCAGTAGAGCTTAAGTTGTATTTAACCTGCAACATTTCTTTAAAATGAAAAGGATGAGATTAGATTATTTATGGGGTTATACAGTACATTAAATCCATAAAAAGGAAATGTGCTATATATTTAAACGCTATCTAAATGAAACATGCATAGTCCCTAGTTCCTTCCACTCATTTATTCTAGATAGGTGCCTTTCATTTTCCAGTTCCTTTGGGTTCATCTGTATCTCAGCACATTAAAATCCAGCACCAGCCTCCAGCCTTGACAGCCCTGACAGCAAAAATCACATTCTCTCCCATCAGACACCATTACATGGGAAATGGCAGTCGTGGGGGAAAAAGAGAGGCAATTTACAGCCGTTTAAATGCAAGACACAGTTCTAGCTCTGGGGCTTCTCTTTCACTGACTTCTCAGAAAGAAGCCATAGATCTGGAGCAGACAGACAGCATGCACAGACTGGGCTATAAGTAAGTAAAAAGGGGTAATGGTGATAACCTCTGACTGAGAGTGATGAGCATAGAGAAGCGCGTGCGATCACCTTATTTAAACCTGCGGGGACAGACAGAGAGAGGACCGAGGTTGGTGAGATCCTGCGCACTATAAATCACGTAGATAACTTTGATGATGGTGGTTCGATATGTGTTGCCTAACATTCAGTTGTGGGTCCTGGTGATGTAATTTCTGGACCAAGCTAAATTATGACTGTTTCAGTATTTTAGTAGTTTTAATATTTTTGACAGAATAAATATTTCAGTCTTTCTACTTCAAAACTAAATGTTTAATTCAGTGTGTTCATTGCTGATTCTTTGTAATTATACATTTTCTAGCAGTTTACTAGAATCTGTAAGTCTTTTCGTCTGCATTTATAAATAATGTGAACTGGACTTGCTACTCTTTTCACTGTTTTTGCACCTATTTGCTTATTCGCTTAACTGATTCACTAATTCAGTTTTATGAATGAGTCAGTGAATCAACTGATTAATTCAAAAACCCTTATTCATCTTTAAGTGAGTAATTGAATGATTCATTCATTCAACTGATTCACTCATTCAACTTTTATATGTGAGTTACTGAATCACTGAAACACTTTACTTTTAGCCTTTTTGTATAATGCATTATAAAAGTAGTTTTAATGCATTAGTTATGCCTTGTAGTACACCTTATAATCCAATGTACAATATCATGAATTATTGTAACCACAGTTAATACATTATAACACTAATCAATTTATTGTTACACTATGAATTTTAAATTTGGTATTTATTATTTAAGACAAGATATAATGTATTACAAGGCATATCATGAATGATTATAATGCATTATACCCTTAAAAAACCTTCTAAAACATCATTACAAAAAATACAAAAAATTCTAAAATAAAAGTTAAAATCATACACCACACACACAAAACTAAAAAAAAAAAGAATAAACAAATTATACCAACAATAAGAACTCTTCATTAGAATTTCTGTGCTGAATTTGGGAGAAAGTCTTTCAATTTTCTAAATTTTTGTGGTATGGAAGTAAATGTGGTAAAATATGGTAAACAGAGCTGAGAGTACTACAGTCGACATATTGAATTTAATAACTCTGTTTGAGTACCTTATGTGTAGTCAGATTCTACAAACATTTTTTAGACCTTTTTGCAGCTCCAGATTCTATGTGGCCTGATATTTCAGCAGCCTTGATCTCACTAGGCATTATGTTTGACACAATGATCTCACATATGCCATCAAGGTGATGCACTGGTTAATTTTGAAATTCCAAGGTTTCATAAACCTGGACTCTGACACTGAAAGCAAATGCACGAGGCCAGCTGTGTATTTGACTATATTAACATCACCATTAAGAACCACAGCTCAGAATAGCTGAAGTGAGATGAGAAGAAAAAACTTCTCCTTTTTTATATCTGGCAGCCTTCTCTCGCTCAACCTACTCAATTTGATGCCAGGTGTACAGTAATTATTAGATGGGTTGACTATTGAACAGTGATTTATTAGGCCCACAGACATGGAAAACCAAATTAATGTAAATACAATATAAGTGCCAGACAGAGTGGTATGAAATCCTTTCAAATCGTCCGCAATCATGAAATTAATTTGACTTGCCTTGACATGTGTATCTCTAAATACCTGCAGTATGCACCCTAATCTCAATGGCTATCTCCAGGGAACTGCATTTTAATTTCATGGGTATAATGCTAATTTGCAGAGGAGTGAAGGGGGGCAGGCAACCGGGAGAGGAGGCGAGGATAGATACAAAAATGGCCATGTCTAATCCTTCATCCTTTTTTCTGATGGCCAAGTTATTTAGGCACTGTTCCTCTGCATGCATATTTTTTACAACCATTACAGCAAGACAAAAAATAGTGTATTATCATTGCTTCCAAGCTGTGCAGGCTTAGGATTTACACACTGTAGGTTCACGCTTGGCACTTTATTATGATCATCAATTTCTGCAAATATGATGCGCTCTTATGTTGGGCCAAGAGACAAAATGATGAAAGCGTGGACCACTGTCTAGAGCACATATTTACTCACAGTTATCTTGAAACGCACACATACAAAAAGAATTGTAAGAGATTATCCACCAGTGTTCGTCCCGTTAGGAAACAAGTATCCTTTCTGCATCTTCTGGAATCAGCTCGTTTGAGCTCATTAATGAATTCAGAACCGTCAAGCAACAAACCAATGTGGACAGTTCTGACAACTGGCAGCCGTGCCGTCTTCAGAGCTGGCTGGCATGCACCGGGACGGCTCTTTGATGCCACTATTGTAAACATCTGTTTGGTCTCATGGGAGACTGATGTTCAGCGTGGGTACCCCTCCAGAGGAATTAGCCATTCCCGCCTATTGTTTTCTTGGAAACAGAGCATTAATTATTTATCAGTGCTTCTATTGAAAGTATTTAATGTGCCACCCAATTTTAATAATGGAAAAGTACAAAATGTGGCTTGGTTTGAATTGAAACTTCAAGCAATAGTTCAGCTATCGTTTACTCACCCTCATGTCATTCCAAACTTTTCTTTATTCCGTGGAAAGAAAATATTTTGAACAATGTTGGAAACCAAACAACATTCAATCCTATTGACTTCTACTGTAAAGACAAAGAACTCAGACATTTCTCTAAGTATCTTATTTTATGTTCAACAGAGTTAAAGTCATTTAGGGTTCGAATGACATGATTACAGAATTTACACCCCTGTGAAAAATACCCTAAAAAAAAAAAAGAAAAAAAATAGTATCCACCACTACTACTATTTAAAAAAAGCAGCTTCATTTTCAGCCTAGTTATATTTTACTAAATCAATGAAAGTTAAAAGCATCATTAAAGCAATGCATTGTCCTTGGTAGAGCTCCAAAAGGTTTCCGTGCCAAGACACAGCATGCATCATGAGGGAACATGCAGGAAGCTGATCACTGGTATATAGGCTGCATATTTTCCTTGACTGCAGGCCATTTTATCTGCCCTGTTCTGTTATTTTGCAGTTTTAGCTCTCAGTGTAGGGATTCTGAGATGATCCAAGAGCAGTAGCATCCTCTGCTTTCTTTCAGATTTTCTTCCTTTCCTTTTGAAATTCTTCAATTCTCCCTGCACCCCTTTTCTTCCGCAGAACTCCAGCTGTTTTGTGATACAGTGTCCCAATCAGTACAGAAACACATTCCTGCTGCAGGCTCTGCACAAACACCAAGCAGCTTAGTCCACACACATTCATACAGTATAGAAAAAATGCACTGCATTTCATGTTGTTCCAAACCTGTATGACTTCTCTTTTGTGGAACACAAGATATTTTGAAAAATGTCCGTATAATAAAAGTATAATTTTGTTTTGGACCTCATTGACTTTCATTGTATGAGCTAAAACATTCTTTAGAATATCTTTTGTGTTCCACAAAAGAATGAAAATCATACAGGTTTGTTAATTTTAGGGTGAACTAGTTCTTTCAGTGTCGTCCTAGGGATATTCTTGATGACAATGCAATGAAAGACAGAAGGAAAGTTAATAAAAATAATTTTAATGGCATTTTGACATCTAAATTAGAAAAACAAGAACAGCTTTTTCTTGTTTGACACCAAAACAACAGAAAATATTCTTTTTGCATGGCTGCACATAGACATGTTTGATAAAAGCATCCTAAAGTGTTAAATATTCAAATAATGCATAGAACTACCTGACGACATTTACGATCAGTTTTGGTTCACTTTGACATTCAACCTTCCATTTACTGGCAGTTTAAACTTTTAATTGATTGCTTGATTGATTCTTTTTGATGTTCTTCATGCATTGTGAAAAGAATTAATTGATTTCATCAGGTCAAAACCAACATCAGGACATTTCACCCTGTGTGAGCTCTTCCTGTGCAGTTCTTCTTATGTGTTGGTTATGTGGTCCCTCAGCTGGAGGCGTGTGGGGTTGCGTCAGAGACTCTTTATAAGCGGTAGGGTCCCATGGTGTGTGTGGTGACCTGTGAAATGCCAGCGTCAGGGCGCGCAGATGAAGCACAACTGGAGCTCATGCTGAGCAGAGAGCTCTGATGTGAAGTTCAAGCTGGAGGTATGGCCAGCTGGGCTCACACCTTATCTTGCCTACAAGATATCACACATACAGTAAATGTATACATACACCAACAGACATAAAGTGGGCCCAAATAGTGTTTGAACATTTAAGTCACACTGTCTGAATGTCATTGCAGTAGATACAAAATAACAAAGCAAATGGCATTTGCAACCAAATAATGCTTTTATTAGAATTTACTCTTTAATCTGATGGTAGGGGCAACTTTTTGAGCAATGTTGCAGTGCAACACCATCAGCGGGCAATCAGGTGAGGCACAGGGCCCAAGACCGATCTAAAGTATCCAGATATAAATTTGTTACCCATTCTCAGTTGGAAACTGGTCATCAATACCGCTCAAAGTTGCCCGGCAAAATTGCTCAAAAAGTTGCCCCGTGTATTATCAGCCTTAGACATTTTTGCAGTTAGTTTTTGACCAGCTGGTTCTAAAGTGATTTTCAATAAATGTATGAATACAAGTCTCCTCAAGTATCCTAAAAGATGTTGTACATCATATTTAACTGTGTACACAACAGCTAAAATTAAAATATTTTGCTAGAATTGCTACTTAAATAAAGCTACTAAGTACAAAAGAAAAAATAAAACAGTATACAACTAATGCTACAATAACACTTGGACATATTATTTTTACTACCAGAAAATGTCAATATATTTTTTATCTTCATTTTGAACATTTTATTGTTTTTGCCATAATTTATTGCAATATTTTGTTATCTGATGCAATGACATTCATTAATTCTTACATGTGGCTTAAGTTCCCAAAGGTCATTCCACAAAATATGTGCCTTTTCCACTTGGAAAAATAAACAAATAAAATAAGTTTAATCAACATTTTTTAAATATCCAGTAAGGAAGACATTTTAAAATGACAAGAAATTGTATTGTCCCATCTCAGGCTATGTAATTTATTATTTTATGACTATTTTTCTACCTCATGTTCTGGTATTCTTGTCAACCCTGTTAACGACACAAGCATTATATACTATAGTTTAATTAGAACTATGTGAATTTCACATATATAAGCAACAATTTAGTCCCTCATTTCACTGGGATTGTTTCAAATTTGGATTTTTTTTATTTTAATTTTTTTATAGTTTTATATTTGTCATTCAGATGCCCACAAACATACTAATTTTGGAGGGGGACCACATGTCAATTAAGAAAAAATATATATATTTACAAGAAAAAATATTAAATAAAGACCTTTGTCCAAAATAAAATATAGTTAAAGTTACAATGAAAAGACCCAAAAGGCTGTATCAAATATCATTTTACGATTTTTATGAAATTGATGAAGTAACAGGATTGACATCATAGTCACATGGCTGACCAGAGTAAGAAGGATGACAGGACACTCGTCAGCACACTGTACATATTTGTTTACATAATACTTGAAAGTTTTACTACTTAAAAATTACATTATATTGTTTTGCACTTACTTGGCGTAGTTGTATGACAATAGTAAACAATCAGTCTTTCAGTTAAAGTCAGTTCATCGTTGATTTAGCACAATACATTTCTAAGAGATGTAATGTTTTAAGGTTATTGTAATTAGATAATGCGTCCATCTGTTTGCCTGTGTCCCCTCACAGAACTTCAGATACACTGATCTAGTTCAATTATTAGACAAAGAAGATGATCAGATCTTGACTTTCTTGAACATTGCAAGACTTTTTGAGGCACTGTATATTTAGAAGTGCAACACAGAGTATTGCATCAGTGGTAATTGGCGCATTCCTGTTGTAAGGGCTATAAACCTATCATAAAGTGACACAACCACTGCAGTGCAGTTCCCATGCACACTCATGCTGACAGAGCACACCTGCAGTCAGCTTACTACACACTTGCACTTTCAAGAGGGACTTAATATATTCTTTGCAGTGTCATGGTCCTTTTTGTAGAGTGCAGAACAAATCAATAACATCTTAAACATCAATAATCATGTTTTAGCTTAGATCTGACACCTTGTGCATTATCCACAGGAGACCAGTTAGAAACATTTTAAAATCTGCCATATTGATTGACCACTAATTAGAATAATGAGTCATACACAATGATTACGGTCCTGCGCTTTTCCCCCCGAAAGTATGTGTAAATATTGTCCTAACATTAAAAGAATTGATTTATTAGGATGCAAGAGTGGATTAGCAACAGTGAGGATTGCCTCTAAAATTAATGAGCTGAAAAATTGGGCCTCACCCAGAAAAACCTTCCTTGATCTAGTGGAAAATATGTCCCTGCTGCCTTTGACGTTTCCGGTAAGGTAAGGCCAGAACTGCAGGAGGTAGAATGAGATGCAAGAGGGCAGTAACGCTGGGCAGAAAGCCTATGCGCCTGAGGGGATGAAAAGACTCGTGTGCACATGAAAGTACATGCATACAGGCCGATATTTATGTCTCTGGATGTGTTTATGTTTGTATATGTAGAACAAGGGTATACAGTGGCATGAGAAAGTTTGGGAACCCCTTGCAGAATCTGTGAAAATGTGAAGAATTTAAACAAAATAAGAGAGATCATACAAAATGCATGTTATTTTTTATTTAGTACTGTCCTGAATAAGATATTTTACATAAAATATGTTTACATATGGTCCACAAGACAAAATAAAAATAAAAAAATAGCTGAAATTATTAAAATAACCCTTTGTTCCCAAACTGATGCTCCAGAATGCTCCAGAAGGAAACGCGATTCATTAAGAGTTGAGGGGTGAAAACTTTTGGAATTTGAAGATCAAGATAAATTGTACTTAAGTTGTCTTCCAGGAAACATGCAAGTATCTTCTTTTGCTTCCGAAGGGCAGTACTAAATGGAAAAAAAATTATATTTCAACAAAAACAGGAAAATGTGGACATCTTCATCCTGTTCAAAAGTTTTCACCCCCAGGCTCTTTATGCATCGTGTTTCCTTCTGGAGCATCAGTGAATATTTGAACCTTTTTTAATAGTTGTGTTTGAGGCCCTCAGTTGTCCTCAGTTTGAAAAGATGGATCTCAAAATCATACAGTCACTGCTGGAAAGGGTTCAAATATGCAATAGATGCTGGAAAACTGAATAATCTGCAGGATATGGAGGATTTTTCTGAAGAACAGTGCTCAGTATATAACTGTTCAGAACAAACAAGGGACTACTGAACAACCATCACAAAACTTAAAAACAGTCTTAGATCATCCAGATAACCACACACAGTATTAAGAACCAAGGGTTCCCAAACTTTTGAAAGGGGCTATTTTAATAATTTCAGCTATTTTTTTTGTCTTGTGGACTATACGTAAACGTATTTTATGTAAAATATCTTTCTCAGGACAGTACTAACTAAAAAATAACATGCATTTTGTATGATCTCTCATATTTTGTTAAAATTATTCACATTTTCACAGATTCTGCAAGGGGTTCCCAAATTTTGCATGCCACTGTATATGCCATGTTTGTGTGTCAGTCCAGACTATGGTCAGATTTAAACCCCTGGGTCTGCAGTTTATCAAAGCCTTGCAGTCAGAAGCTAGAGCAGTACCTTTTTTTCTCTTGGCAGGTTATTGAAAAAACTTTTACTTTCTATAAAAGGTGATTTATAAGCAGGTAAGCCAAAGTCCGTCAGTTTTACTTCATCAAACAAACATAATAATTGTTGGTTCTGACACTCATCAGTGTCAAATTGCTTCTGAGACACCCATTGGGAGCAGTGATGAAGGAGACGTAGGTCTGCTGAAATTGCTGATCAGCAGGGCGCATCTATAAGGCAAAGCATGAAATCCTCTGATTGTGTTCTGTTTGAAATGAGCTGGATTTTATTTCGAGGTCTTTTCATGTAGCTAAGCACTAAAAGTCCCCACACAAGCAGTAGGCATACTTTTATAGTTTTATACAGTTCTGTCTTTCATTTCAGAGCATACACACACACACACACACACACACACACACACACGTATGATCCTGCTTATTTTGGTTAGATAATTAACATTTTGCAGATTCTGAAAGGGGGGGGGGGGGGTGTAAACTTTTGACCTCAACTGTATGTTTGTCTGTCTGTATGTATAAATAAGAAAAGAAAAAGCTACATCTGTTGGACAAGAAATACAGCACACATTCAAGTATTTCTTGTACAATGAGGTTTTTTCAAAATCAAAATTTAAGCTCATTTACTTTTGTGATGGGACCTTAGTGAAACAATAAATATAGGGTGGTGTATTTGATTTCCATTGGAAATTGAATGGATAGTGAAAAGCAGTGTTGATTTAGTATTACTTATATATTCTCATAATATTTATTAATATTTTGTATTCGCTTTTATTTTTTATTTTTATTTTCATTTTCATTTTAGTTTAGGTTTTAATCTTTCTGTTGCAACATGCACATTTGTCATATTCTTATATTTCCTCTTTGTCTTAGATTTGTCAGAATTTTCTAAGTTTTTCTTCTAATAGTTATTTAGTTTTATAGTTTAATATTTTTATTTATACTTTATTTGATTTCAGCTCTATTTCAATTAACAAAAAAACATTTTTAATAGTTTTAATAGTTTTCATTAACAATAACAACACTGATAAAAAGTGAGTGTTACATGCCGAATGAAGCCAGACCAAAATGTAAGTTTGCTAAAATAACAAATAAATATCTATTTGGAGTTTGGCAACATAATCCAATGATGTCAGCTTAAAAAGCAGCAGAAAAGTCATCTCACATCTCAGCTATTTTGATTAAAGAATACAAAGTTTTTTGTTTGGTTTAACAATCACAATGCATCATTTGCAATTAGATCTGGAACATGCATTAGGAAAGTGCATAGGGTCAATTTTGATTTCATGTTGACTTTTAGAATTACAATCCACTGTTCGGCAAATTCAGTTTGTTATAATCCTTGATTTCTCAATGTTGTGTCTGGCCTTAGCAGACGATTATGACATCGCCGCAGAAACAATATGCTAATCCATAAAACCCTTAATCTCATCTGCAAGATCGTGAATGTCATATGAAAAATTGAATTGTACATAAAAGAAAACCGGGG